>NC_141873.1:82850855-83002370 GCF_056163025.1 Triticum urartu
ATTCATCGGATCTTGACAAACACACCGGAAAAAGAGTTACATCGAATAGATCTCCAAGAAGATCGAGGAGAACTTTGTATTGAGATTCAAAGAGAGAGAAGAAGCCATCTAGCTAACAACTATGGACCCGAAGGTGTGAAGCAAACTACTCACACATCATCGGAGGGGCCATGGAGTTGATGTAGAGGCCCTCCGTGATCGATGCCCCCTCTGGTGGAGCTCCGGAAAAGGCCCCAAGATGGGATCTCTTGGGTACAGAAGGTTGCGGCAGTGGAAATAGGGTTTTGTGGTGCTCCTGGATGTTTTCAGGGTATATGAGTATATATAGGAGGAAGAAGTAGGTTGGTTGAGCCACGAGGGGACCACGAGGGAGGAGGGCGCCCCCAGGGGCGGTAGGTGCGCCCCCTGCCTCGTGGACTCCTCGTTTGTTTCTTGACGTCCACTCCAAATCCTCTGGATCACGTTTGTTCCAAAAATCACATTCCCGAAGGTTTCATTCCGTTTGGATTCCGTTTGATATTCCTTTTCTGCGAAACACTAAAATAGGCAAAAAACAACAATTTGCATTGGGCCTTGGGTTAATAGGTTAGTCCCAAAAATAATATAAAAGTGTAAAATAAAGCCCATTAACATCCAAAATAGATAATATAATAGCATGGAACAATCAAAAATTATAGATACGTTGAAGACGTATCAAGCATCCCCAAGCTTAATTCCTGCTCGTCCTCGAGTAGGTAAATGATAAAAACAGAATTTTTGATGTGGAATGCTACCTAACATAATTCTCAATGTAATTCTCTTTATTATGGCATTAATATTCAGATCCGAGAGATTCAAGATAAAAGTTTAATATTTACATAAAAATAATAATACTTCAAGCATACTAACTAAACAATTATGTCTTCTCAAAATAACATGGCAAAAGAATGTTCATCCCTAAAAAATCATATAGTTCGGTCATGCTCCATTTTCGTCACACAAGAATGATCTCATCATGCACAACCCTGGTGACAAGCCAAGCAATTGTTTCACACTTTAGTAATCTCAAATTTGTCAACTTTCACGCAATACATGAGCGTGAGCCATGGATATAGCACTATGGGTGGAATAGAATATGATGATGAGGGTTATGTGGAGAAGACAAAAAAGGAGAAAGTCTCACATCGACGCGGCTAATCAATGGGCTAGGGAGATGCCCATCAATTGATGTCAATGCAAGGAGTAGGGATTGCCATGCAACGGATGCACTAGAGCTATAAATGTATGAAAGCTCAACAAAAGAAACTAAGTGGGTGTGCATCCAACTTGCTTGCTCACGAAGACCTAGGGCATTTGAGGAAGCCCATTGTTGGAATATACAAGCCAAGTTCTATAATGAAAAATTCACACTAGTAATGAAGTGAAAAAACAAGAGACTCTCTATCATAAAGATCAGGGTGCTACTTTGAAGCACAAGTGTGGAAAAACGGATAGTAGCATTGCCCTTTTTTGGGCCTTCCTTTTTTTATTTAGCCTTTCTCTTTTTTGGGGGGACAATGCTTTATTAATGATGATCATCACACTTCTATTTATTTACAACTCGATACTAGAACAAAGTATGACTCTATATGAATGCCTCCGGCGGTGTGCCAGGAAGGACAATGAATCAAGAGTGACATGTATGAAAAATTATGAACGGTAGCTTTGCCACAAATACGATGTCAACTACATGATCATGCAAGGCAATATGACAATGATGATGTGTGTCATGATAAATGAAACGATGGAAAGTTGCATGGCAATATATCTCGGAATGGCTATGGAAATGCCATAATAGGTAGGTATGGTGGCTGTTTTGAGGAAGATATAAGGAGGTTTATGTGTGACAGAGCATATCATATCATGGGGTTTGGATGCACCGGCGAAGTTTGCACCAACTCTCAAGGTGAGAAAGGGCAATGCACGGTACCAAAGAGGCTGGCAATGATGGAAGGGTGAGAGTGCGTATAATCCATGGACTCAACATTAGTCATAAGGAACTCACATACTTATTGCAAAAATCTAGAAGTCATCAAAAACCAAGCATTGTGCGCATGCTCCTAGGGGGTAGATTGGTAGGGAAAGACCATCGCTCGTCCCCGACCGCCACTCATAAGGAAGACAATCAAACAACACCTCATGTTTCAAATTTGTTACACAATGGTCACCATACGTGCATGCTACGGGACTTGCAACTTCAATGCAAGTATTTCTCAAATTCACAACTATTCAACTAGCACACTCTAATATTACCACCTTTATATCTCAAAACAATTATCAAGTATCAAACTTCTCCTAGTACTCAATGCACTTTTTATGAAAGTTTTTATTATACCGATCTTGGATGCCTATCATATTAGGACTAAATTCATAACCAAAGCAAATTGCCATGCTGTTCTAAGGGACTCTCAAAATAATATAAGTGAAGCATGAGAGATCAATAATTTCTATAAAATAAAAACCACCACCGTGCTCTAAAAGATATAAGCAAAGCACTAGAGCAAAATTATCTAGCTCACAAGGTATAAGTGAAGCACATAGAGTATTCTAATAAATTCTGATTCATGCGTGTCTCTACCAAAAGGTGTGTACAGAAAGGATGATTGTGGTAAACTAAAAAGCAAAGACTGAAATCATACAAGATGGTCCAAGCAAAACACATATCATGTAGTGAATAAAAATATAGCTCCAAGTAAAGTTACTGATGGACGAAGACGAAAGAGGGGATGCCTCCCGGGGCATCCCCAAGCTTAGGCTTTTGGTTGTCCTTGGCTTTTACCTTGGGGTGACTTGGTAATCCCCTAGCTTAGGCTCTTTCCACTCCTTGTTCCATAATCCATCAAATCATTATCCAAAACTTGAAAACTTCACAACACAAAACATAAAAGAAAATCTCGTGAGCTCCGTTAGTAAAATAAAACAAACCACCACTTTAAGGTACTGTAATGAACTCATTCTTTATTGATATTGGTGTTATACCTACTGTATTCCAACTTTTCTATGGTTCATAAACTCTATTACTAGCCATAGATTCATCAAAATAAGCAAACAACACACGAAAAACAGAATCTGTCAAAAACAGAATAGTCTGTAGTAATCTGTAGGTTTGTAATACTTCTGGAACCTAACAATTCTAAAATAAATTGCTGGACGTGAAAAATTTATCTATTAATCATCTGCAAAAAGAATTAACTGAATATCACTCTCCAGTAAAAAATGGCAGCAAATCTCGTGAGCGCTAAAGTTTCTGTTTTTTACAGCAAGATCGCAAAGACATTCCCCAAGACTTCCCAAAGGTTCTACTTGGCACAAACACTAATTAAAATCATAAAACCACATCTAAACTGAGGCTAGATGAATTATGTATTACTAAACAGAACCAAAAAGCAAAGGACAAAAATAAAATTGGGTTGCCTCCCAACAAGTGCTATCGTTTAACGCCCCTAGCTAGGCATAAAAGCAAGGATAGATCTATGTATTATCATCTTTGGTATGCAATCCATAAGTGGCCCTCATATATATTCATAAGGTAATTTAATTTTCTTTCTAGGAAAGTGTTCCATGCCCTTCCTTAACGGAAATTTGAATCTAATATTTCCTTCTTTCATATCAGTAATTGCACCAATCATTCTAAGGAAAGGTCTACCAAGAATAATAGGACATGAAGGATTGCAATCAATATCAAGAACAATGAAATCTACGGGCACATAATTCCTACTTGCAAAAATAGGAACAACATTAATTCTTCCCATAGGTTTCTTAATGGTGGAATCCGCAAGATGCAAGTTTAAAGAACGATCATCAAATTCACGGAAACCTAGCAAATCACACAAAGTTTTAGGAATCGTGGAAACACTAGCACCCAGATCACATAGAGAAAAGCATTCATGATCTTTAATTTTAATTTAAATTTTAATAGTAGGTTCCCACTCATCATAAAGTTTTCTTGGGATAGAAACTTTGAATTCAAGCTTTTCTTCGTAAGATTGCATTAAAGCATCAACGATATGTTTAGTAAAAGCTTTATTTTGACTATAAGCATGCGGAGAATTTAGCATGGATTGCAACAAGGAAATACAATCTATCAAAGAGCAATTATCATAATTAAATTCCTTGAAATCCAAGATAGTGGTTTCATTGCTATGTAAAGTTTTGACCTCATCAATCCCACTTTTATCAATTTTTGCATCAAGATCTAAAAACTCTGAATCATTGGGATGCCTTCTAACTAAAGTTGACTCATCTCCAGTCCCATAATTATCAAGATTAATATTGCAAAACAAATATTTAATAGGGGACACATCAATAACTTCTAGATCTTCATCATTATTATCATGAAAACTAGAAGAACACGTTTTCACAAAGCAATCTTTTTTAGCACGCATCCTAGCGGTTCTTTCTTTGCAATCATCAATGGAAATTCTCATAGCTTTGAGAGACTCATTGATATCATGCTTAGGTGTAATAGATCTAATTTTCAAAGAATCAACATCAAGAGAAATTATATCCACGTTCCTAGCCAACTCACCAATCTTAGACAATTTTTCTTCAATCAAAGCATTGAAACTCTTTTGCGAACTAATAAATTCTTTAATATTAGATTCAAAATCAGAGGGCATCTTATTATAATTTCCATAAGAATTGTTGTAGGAATTTCCATAATTATTAGAGGAATTGCTAGGAAACGGCCTAGGATTAAAATTACCTCTATACGCGTTATTACCAAAATTGTTCCTACCAACAAAATTCACATCCATAGATTCATTATTATTCTCAATCAAAGTAGCCAAAGGCATATCATTAGGATCAGTAGGGACACCCTTATTAGCAAACAATTTCATAAGCTCATCCATCTTTCCACTCAAAACATTGATTTCTTCTATAGCATGCACCTTTTTACTAGTAGATCTTTCAGTATGCCATTGAGAATAATTAACCATAATATTATCTAGGAGTTTAGTAGCTTCTCCTAAAGTGATTTCCATAAAAGTGCCTCCCACAGCCGAATCTAAAAGATTCCTAGAAGCAAAGTTCAATCTGGCATAAAAATTTTGTATAATCATCCAAAGATTCAAACCATGTGTAGGGCAATTACGTATCATTAATTTCATCCTCTTCCAAGCTTGTGCGACATGTTCATGATCATGTTGCTTAAAATTCAAAATATCGTTTCTAAGAGTGATGATCTTTGCGGGAGGAAAATACTTAGAGATAAAAGCATCTTTGCACTTATTCCAAGAATCGATACTATTTTTAGGCAAAGACAAAAACCAAGTTTTAGCACGATCTCTAAGAGAAAATGGGAATACCTTCAGTTTAACAATATCATTATCCATATCTTTCTTCTTTTGCATATCACATAAATCAACAAAGTTGTTTAGATGGGTAGCGGCATCTTCACTAGGAAGGCCGGAAAACGGATCTTTCATGACAAGATTCAGCAAAGCAGCATTGATTTCACAAGATTCAGCATCGGTAAGAGGAGCAATCGGAGAGCTAATAAAATCATTATTGTTGGTATTGGAAAAATCACACAATTTAGTATTATCTTGAGCCATCTTGACAAGCAAGCAATCCAACACACAAGCAAACAAGAAACAAGCAAAAAGAGGCGAACTGGAGAGAGAAGGGGAACGAAAAAGAGGGCAAATAGAACGGCAAGGGTGAAGTGGGGGAGAGGAAAACGAGAGGCAAATGGAAAATAATGTAATGCGACGAACAAGAGTTTATGATTGGTACTTGGTATGTCTTGACTTGTGCGTAGACTCCCCGGCAACGGCGCCAGAAATCCTTCTTGCTACCTCTTGAGCACTACGTTGGTTTTCCCTTGAAGAGGAAAGGGTGATGCAGCAAAATAGCGTATGTATTTCCCTTGGTTTTTGAGAACCAAGGTATCAATCCAGTAGGAGGCCACACGCAAGTCCCTCGTACCTACACAAACAAATAAGAACCTCGCAACCAACGCGATAAAGGGGTTGTCAATCCCTTCACGGTCACTTATGAGAGTGAGATCTGATAGAGATGACAAAATAATATTTTTGGTATTTTTAAGATAAAGAGTAAAAGTAAAGATTGCAAAGTAAAGCAGATTGGAAAATTTATATGATAAAAGATAGACCCGGGGGCCATAGGTTTCACTAGTGGCTTCTCTCAAGATAGCATAAGTATTGTGGTGGGTGAACAAATTACTGTCGAGCAACTGATAGAAAAGCGAATAATTATGAGAATATCTAGGTATGATCATGTATATAGGCATCACGTCCGTGACAAGTAGACCGACTCCTGCCTGCATCTACTACTATTACTCCACACATTGACCGCTATCCAACATGCATCTAGAGTATTAAGTTCATAAGAACAGAGTAACGCATTAGGTAAGATGACATGATCTAGAGGGATAAACTCAAGCAATATGATATAAACCCCATCTTTTTATTCTCGATGGAAACAATACAATACGTGTCGTTTCCCTTTCTGTCACTGGGATCGAGCACCGCAAGATTGAACCCAAAGCTAAGTACTTCTCCCATTGCAAGAAAGATCAATCTAGTAGGCTAAACCAAACTGATATTCGAAGAGACTTGCAAAGATAACCAATCATGCATAAAAGATTTCAGAGAAGAATCAAATATTGTTCATAGATAGACTTGATCATAAACCCACAATTCATCGGATCTCGACAAACACACCGCAAAAAGAGTTACATCGAATAGATCTCCAAGAAGATCGAGGAGAACTTTGTATTGAGATTAAAAGAGAGAGAAGAAGCCATCTAGCTAATAACTATGGACCCAAAGGTCTGAAGTAAACTACTCACACATCATCAGAGGGGCCATGGAGTTGATGTAGAGGCCCTCCGTGATTGATGCCCCCTCCGACGGAGCTCCGGAAAAGGCCCCAAGATGGGATCTCTTGGGTCCAGAAGGTTGCGGCGGTGAAAATAGGGTTTTGTGGTGCTCCTGGATGTTTTCAGGGTATATGAGTATATATAGGAGGAAGAAGTAGGTCGGTTGAGCCACAAGGGGGAGGGCACGCCCAGGGGGGTAGGCGCGCCCCCTACCTCGTGGACTCCTCGTTTGTTTCTTGACGTCCCCTCCAAATCCTCTGGATCACGTTTGTTCCAAAAATCACGTTGCCGAAGGTTTCATTCCGTTTGTATTCCTTTTCTGCGAAACACTGAAATAGGAAAAAACAACAATTTGCACTGGGCCTTGGGTTAATAGGTTAGTCCCAAAAATAATATAAAAGTGTAAAATAAATCCCATTAACATCCAAAACAGATAATATAATAGCATGGAACAATCAAAAATTATAAATACGTTGGAGACGTATCAATAAGTAATGAAGAAAGTAATAGCAATAAACTAAACAATCATTATGCTAAGCTAACAGATGGGTCTTTTCCATCACATCATTCTCTAATGATGTGATCCCGTTCGTAAAATGACAACACATGTCTATGGTCAGGAAACTTAACCATCTTTGATTAACGAGCTAGTCAAGTAGAGGCATACTAGGGACACTTTGTTTTGTCTATGTATTCACACATGTATCAAGTTTCCGGTTAATACAATTCTAGCATGAATAATAAACATTTATCATGATATAAGGGAATATAAATAAAAACTTTATTATTGCCTCTAGGGCATATTTACTTCAATAACTCGCATGCCCAGATATTTCAAGGGCCATTAACCCATCTAGTTGTTAAACAGAATGGCAAATTGGTCCAAATTCTGACCATCATCCAAAGCCATCAATACTCCACTCTTCTAGAAATTGTTCTTCAATCCAGACATCATCTCAAACAAATATAAAGGGAGTTTCGAATTCCTAACTCTTCATACTATAAAATTGCAACTCCTTTTATCTATCAAGTGGTCAGCCATCCGAGTGATCAAGCCACTATGTTGAGCTTGATGGACCATTTTATCAAGGAAATCAGAAGCAAGACTCTGCCTCACCCCTTTGATGAAGCAACATCCATAATAATTCTCCCCTTAATGTAAGTAATCTAACAATATTTGAGTACTTTGGGCATGATAGGATTGACCCTTTTTGTCATAGCTTGCTTTCAAGTCATGAACAACACTTGAAAAAAATTGTGCATAGTTGACACCCTTTAACTTTGAGGTGAAGAGTGTACGTGAATATAACACAGTTATCACCCAATAATTAATTCTTTCCAAGTCCAGTTTACGCTCATAAAATCCTAGAACGGGAGCATCACCTCTCTCTTAATGATGGTCCAACGGTTCTGAAAGAATTCAATATGGAATCTCATCTAGACCAGGAGCATGACTCTTCTCCATCGAATCTATCACTCTCTTCAACTCCTCTTCAGAAAATATTTTATCCGGTTTAGTTATGTCCTCCTCATTTAGTTTCTCTCTATTTTCCCAAATATCATATCTAAGGTAGCATGCAAAACCTGTCGCGGGGCAAAATAAATCTTTGTAAAAATCAGTTGGATGTCGTAAGTCTAGGGTTCCCTGAATAATCTCTTCTTTTTTCAAGCTGAAAGCACCCTTTTTCTGCTTCCATTTGCCACCCTCTGGAAGAATTCAACATTTATACCTTCTTTAAGCAACCAATCCTTCCTGGATCTCTGATGCCAATATTCTTCCTCTGCCTCATACAACCTCATAAAAAATATTTCTTTTGACGAAGCAACATTAAATCTAAACTCATTCTTATTAGGTGATGAGTTATCATCGTGTCTAACAATAAAGGATTGTGGTCAGAAATTTCTCTAGGAAGTTTATGAACAATAGCAAGTGGAAAAGCAAGCTCCCCGACTTTGCTAACCAAAATTTTGTCTAATTTCTAGATGATTAGTTCTTATTCCTTTTATTTCCTTTGAGTTATTTATCGCTGGAATCAAGAAATCCTATGTAAATAAATAAAAAGATGATCTCCACTAAGCTAATATGTCACATCAACATACAATCATCCATAAAAAAAGACCCATGCAATCATGCATGGGAAAATTATTTCCATTCTATTATGTTACTTATATTCAATAAATATTTACAACTATACAATGATACAACAAAATAAATCATATGTGTGTATTCAATTTCAGCTCTCATATATGCAATGGCAATATTCATCAATCATAGAATGAAATCAAATTGAAATATATTGTAAGCAATTCCCTCACCAACATGCGAGGTATCAACAAGTTTCTGAAATTTTGGCGCTTTTGATGGGTGTCAAAATAGTTTGTGCCTCGAACTTTTGGCCCAGATTCTAAGATAATTCCAGTTTTCGTGTTTTGTATAGGGGTTGAATGCACCAGACATGTCGAAGATACGACAAGGAACGCCTATGCGGAAAAGGGGAATAGGATGCATGAGTTCTTCGTCCAGTTGTACACCATAGCCACTGTCGCTAAGTCTACCATGGCCATGACGAAGGGCAAGGCCAATGAGGTCATCGTAATTTCCTTCGATAAGGACGAGTATTTTAATTATGCACTGTGAGAAATGTTTTTGTTTTAATTGCATACTAAACAAAGTTGGCCGACGGGATGTGTGGTGGGTTGAGTGGGACGGGCTGTGGGCTCATCTCGGTTTTTATAGGGTTTCCGAACCCTTACTAGTGATGGGCTTCCTTATATCCTTCGCTGGTATATTTTCGTAGAACTGGCGTTGTATCAGTGATGGGGCCATAACTGGTTGGGTGTTTTTCCCTGTCACTCATTAGCTTTCTTACAGTAGTTATATGGAGCACCATGTGACACACCCCTTAAATGTTTTAGAGTTGCATCCTAGTCTACATCTCCGCCTCAAAGATCCATCTACATTCTACAACATATTACTGAAATTTGGAATCTTCCATTGGAATATATCTTAGTACTATTAACAAGCTTTATACAGAGGTAAAAGGAGCATTAATATATATTTGCAAGGGATAAGTATGTGCGATATAAACCCTCCTCACAATAAGAAACCATAACTTGACGTACATAGAGTGCTCACCAGTCATGCACTTTGAATCTAATTTTGGCATTCCTAAATGGCATCCAAAATTAATTAGCACAAGCCCGCTCTTATCTAGATGCAATTAATGTATTTGTTCCAAGTTTGGTAACTAATTAATTTGTCCTTATCATCGTGTGTGTTTTAATGGTACACATCCTCTATAAAAGACTCCATTTGCATGTCCCAAACACATATGAATTCGTAGAGCAACATATAGTCCAAACTCCCAAGTGTTGTAAGAACAAAAGAAATGAGGATCACACAAATTCTACTCTTGGGTCTTGCCCTCATGGTGCTATCATCGGGTAAGATTAATATGTGAGCATAATACTATACATATTACATGCGGCAATTACCCTATCCTGACCATTTTTTTCCTTTTGATGTCTATAGACATGGCAACCATTGAGGGGAAAGTGCATTGCGGCCCTGAGATTGGAACGGGCCCGTTGCCGTGTGATCGCGCGAATTGCACGACATGGTGTAGGAACAATGGTGGCAAGAACGCTGAGTGTGTTCCTGGAGGATGCAGGTGTGTAGCATGCTGGAAAGAGCCCCCCAGCTCGCCATTATCAAGCTAGGGTCAGAAAGGCACACAAGGGTCTGGGAATAGTATTGTAAGATACCTTTTGCCTGAAATAAAGCAAGTGATGTTGAGTATTTTTTTTGTGGGTGAGTGATGTTGAGTCTTGAGTAGACAAGTTTCGTGAAGATCCGTTTATCCATGGAAAACAATGGGATATACCCTTATACAATAAAGGTCCTGACTAACTCGCTCTTCATCCATATAGGGGTGTTGCGACTCAAACTTTCTCAAGTGACCTTGCCTTGTTGTTGTCCTTTAAAACTATCCTTTTGATTTAGAAAGTATTCCAGAATTTCATTAAATCTTCTGTAAATTGAAAAATGTTCATGATTTTCGATAATGTTGAAAAATACATAAATGTTCTTATATATTTTTTAAAAAAAATCGTGAGTTTATTTATTAATTAATTTGAAATGCGCATCAATTTTTTTCTTAGTTTAATTGATTTTTTTGGAACTCCCAAAAATATTCACAACCTTTAAAATTTTCATGAATTAGAAAATGTTCAAAAGCATAAAAATATGCTCAAGGATTCAAAAATGCTTAGTAATTTAAATTTTCACTATTTTTCAAATATTTGTAAATTTATAAAAAAAACTGTATTGAATTATTCAGGAATTTTAATAAAATAGTACACGAACTTTACAAAGTTGAAAAATATTTAAAAAATGCTCATTAGTATAATGAATGTTTTAGATTATTTTTAAAAATCATATATTTCGTAAAATATTGATGAATTCTAAAATTGTTCATGATTTAAATAGAATATATTTTAATTTTTAAAAGGAAAAAATGGTAAAAATAAGCAAATAAAAATAGGGGTATATGAAAAAGGAAAAAAAGATAAAACAAAAACTACTATACCACTAAAAATCGCCATCCAAAAACCTGGAATTTTTTTGTTCCTCTCGCCTCCTATTGGGCCAGGCCCATAGCACGACTTTCTTACGCGCGAGCACCTGATATTTTTGCACGATTCCTGAGAGCAACTAGTTGACGAGCACTCCTTCAAAAGCCTCACAATGATCGCTTGGCGATGGGTTGAGAGCGTGTCACTTGTCGTGCTCTCAGCCACTGCCACATGTCGTGCTTTGGGCACTCACTCTGGATTTTTTTTCGCACGCGTTTTTGACTTTTTAAAATGTTTTTTTACTTTTTGGTTTTCCACTGGTCTTCCTCAGCTTTTGGAAAAAAATCAAAAAAATTCTGAAAAAACATATTTCTTTCTCCCGCAAGAGGCACGGCATGGTTTTGCCCATGCCTCTCGGAAAACAGGGAAAATATGTTTTCTTTTTTTTTCTTTCATGAGAGGCACAATTTTGTTTTCCGGGAGGTATGGCCGTGCCTCTCGAAACAGAAAAAAAGTGTGATTTTTGTTTTTTTTTCTTCCTATCGCGAGAGGCACGGTTTTGCTTCCGCGAAAGACACAGTTGTGCTTTCGCAAGAGGTATAGCCGTGCCTCTCAAAAACGAAAAAAAACACATTTTCTGTTTTTTCTTCCTTCCACGAGAGGTATGATTTTACTTCCGTGAGAGGCACCGTTGTGCTTTAGCGAGAGACGCGGCCGTGCCGCTCAGAACAAAAAAAAATGTGTTTTCTGTTTTTTTCCGTAAGAGGCATGGTTTTGCTTTAGCGAGAGGCACGGTCGTGCTTCTTTCGGAAAGGGAAAAAATATGCTCCCGGTTCGGTTTTTTCGTCTGGCTTTTTTGTAAAAAAAAAGCTCACCAAAACCTGTCAACATTGAATTTAATTTTGAAGATCACGATGCGAGGAATTTAACGTGAAAACGGTTCAAGATTTGGATGCATGGTTTAAGAGATAAAACGTTTCGAATAAACGGATGTACGAAAAAAAAGAATACTCCCCGGTTGCGACCAATGGCGCGCATGCATTGCGTCATTTGTCATAATCTGAGAAGGTGGGAATGATTTGTAAAGAAATATTTTTTAATTAGTGATTTCGACAATTCCCCTCCTATTTAGTGTATAGGATGCCTTATAGCGACCAAACGCGTAAGACAACTCTCCCTCATCTACTACCCTTATAAAAGAAAGAGAGGGCGGAGAATCAAACAATCAGATCCATTCATTAGCGAGATCTAATGGTTCTTAATCTTCCAATGTTTAACGCTGCAACTCACACATTAAGCCACCGCTAATCCATCCATCGCTAAGCCCGCCGTTCCAAAAAAAAACTGCCACAACCCATGCACGCACGCACGCCCCCTCCTGCCCCTCCTCCTCACATCGCGTCGCGCCGCACGTCGCCTCCTACTCCTCCCCCGCCTCACGCCGTCGCCCCGCCGCCGCTCCGTCCTCCCGCAGCCCGGGTCGCTCTCATCCCTCAAGCAGCGTTGACGGCGGGACGCAGCGGGCTGGGCCTGCATCGGCGGTGCTGGTGTCCATCTCCTTCGTCGAGCGGCGGCGGCGCAGCAGGACGCAGTGGCCTGACCTGGATCGGCGGCAGCGCGGGACCTAGCAGGCTCGGCCTGCGTTGGCGGCGGCGGGGTCCATCTCCTCCGTCAAGCAGCGGCGGCAGCGCGGCCTGCATCGGCGGCAGCAGCGGCAAGGTCCATCTCCTCCCTTAAGCTATGGCGGCTTGAGACACAGCGGGCTCGGCCGCGAAGGTGGATTTCTCCAACGGGGCATTCGATTCCTGGCCTCTGTTCGTCGACCTCGCTCTACGGTGAGACGCATTGCGTAGCCTCTGCCCTCTAGCACCATGGCAGCATGCTGTGTGAACGCCCCCAGGGAGGCACACTGGTAGGGGCTGCACCATGTAGCGTGTGGATGCCCACCAAATGTTCGATGAGTTCCCCTAATTGATCTCTCTATATAGCTAGCCCTCTCTATTTCAGTCTCTCACTGCTCTCCATGCCTTGTGTCATCCATATATGATCTTATTTTGTTTCAGTTTTTTGCTAGATTTAACACTGACATTTGTTTAAATCATATCCATGTGGAACCATTAAAATGGAGCACATAAAGCTGCAGAGGCAACAACTTCAAAGGAATCAGCACGGTGATGTGTTTCTATATGTTCAGTGTGACTAGAAAGTAGAAACCAACATGCTGACTGCTAAACCATATGCACAGGATCATAGAAAATTATTATCCTATATGCACAGGATCGTATAAAATTATTATTAATGTCTACATTGGAAAGGATCCAAACTCTAAACAAGTGATTGGTGAACATTTTTTATCTAGGTTCAGAAGTTGATAAGCCATTACAGTTCTTTCATTGTGCAGGCAACCTCAGGTACGATGAGATGGTTTTCTTTTGCTTCTATCGTCACATTGCTGAATACGATTTTGAATCTCAACTGCACTTGACTGCACCTTCTATCTCGATCTGCTTGACAACTTATAATTTGCACAAGCATTCCCCTGCATAGTTTGTCCTTGATCTGAAAGAACAATTCCTGATGATATATTCCAAATCAAGTCATTGCCTGGATCCTATGAACAATATGTACAGTCACACTTTCGTTATCCATTTACCATCAAGTAAGTTTTCACTATGTTTTGTTTCAGTTCCGTTTCAGAATCCCTAAACCATATAGATTGCAGAGCTAAGCTAGATGATGGACATCTTCACTAATAAGCAGGTCTGCTTACCACATTCCTCTTGTTTTCTACAGTTGACGACTTCAAATTATTCAAGAGTGCGCGACGCACAAGGCTGTAAGGTTTCCGCACTTGCATCCATAGAAATCTGGGTGTTGGTAAATTCTGTTTTGGATGGATTTTGAAGGGAACTTTGTTTTTATCGAGGACCAGACAATACTAAGAGACTAACAAGAATACAATAAATTACTGGATCATTCATAGTTCCCTAGCCTAGAATAGAACCTGTTGTGGTAACTATCTTGGGGCTCTAGAAATAATTCCTCTGAAACTGAATCATTCAGTCATACCTTCACTTTAGTAAATAATGGCTCTGGATACTGGGATCTCTCATCTTGGATTTTTTATATACTGCATTGCAAAACCAGAAGCTCAAGCTAGGTTAGGCTAGGCTAGGCTCACAAAATAATGATGACGATTACTTAGCTAAAATCCTAAGATCTGGAATTCCCAACCCATTTGATCTAGCTGGCAGCAAGAATAATGAACAGAAATCATTATGCCCGACTGTGTCGTGAATATGCCTAATCAAGTACCATATGGATATGATTTCATTGTGTTTGCCTTGTGAAATGGATGCAGATGTGGTCATCGAAGTTTGATCCGGTCGCGGACAGATGCGTCGAGCTGCATATTTAACCAGGTATATTTAATCATTTTGAACAGTTATTTAACCGGTGCTAATACAAATAAATACCTGCGGCAACATTTCAACCAGATAGCTCATCTATTTGTATTGGACCAGAAGTGGGTTTGGATTAATAGTTGATACTATATTGCTAATATTAGGAGCACTCATATTTCAGAATTTTGGTTAAATTGGTTGTGTATTGTATAGCTGATATTGATATGTTGCACAGTATTCAAGCCCATTGATATATTGCAGCCATATATTTCCTATTTCTTGGTGAATCAGGATTGCAGTTGATATCCCAGTCGTAAGAGTTCAAGTGCGAGTCCATCGTGATATGAACTTCCATCCCTATTTTCTGTTTTTTGGTGAATATATATTGTTGATTTCAGTTTTTGTAATGGTTATTTAAGTGGATATGATAAATCGATAATTACGTAGAATGGAAATGCAATGGGCAGGAAAATATATGAGAAGAATCAAGAAAATATATGTCGGGCTCTGTATTTGAAACATAGTTTTAAATAGCCGGCTCTAGCTCCGATATAGCCTTTTCAGCAAGGTGCCGCTAAATGGTCGCCTTCACAAATAGCCCGCTATAGCTGATTTGGAGTCTCGCCGCTATTTTCCATAGCCCGCTATGTAAAACATTGTTTTGAAATGGAACGAAACTATACATATTGTTGTCCAGACATACTATGCAATCAAATTGGTAGAACCCATGTGCCCTGTTGTGATTTTAGTTACTTTCAAGTTTCAATATTTTTCAAGTGATTTTGATCCCTTGTCCAATGTGTATATGTCTGCAAAGCTTGAGTGTAAGTGGCCAATGGTCAGATCCAAGGTGTCATTCATTGCATGACACCACCAGACTGGGGAGTTCATGGGGCAGCTCTACGATGCATTTTTCTTCTTCTTCTGAAGCTTGTGTTAAGTTCGTTGTTTGATTAGCTGATTATAGGAAACAGTTTATGCCCTGATATATCAAAATGCATGACAATTCTTTCCTATTTGATAAATTTATAATCAGTTGGTTGGAGATAATCCTATCAAAAACCCTGGCCTACACCACCCACATTAGAGAGCACTGTGATTCCATGTTTGTTGTTTGCTTTGTGTTCATCCATTTGATGCTTTCTACATTTGTTTAACAGTTTCTTCTTGCAGATTAAGATAAGTGTTTACATCCAAGGGTTGCGACTGCATCTCCTTGAAGAATTGTCAATTTCATGTGACATATTATCTTCAAAATGTTCTGTATGTGCTAGGGTTGGCATGCTGTTGGAAATTGAAATAAAGGGTCTTGATATTGTGCCGTCTGTTCTATTTGATCCCGAAAAAAATGTGTTAGCATATTGTTACAAAGTTAATTTATGGGATATGATAAGGAACTGATGTAAGGCATACAAATATGCATCTTGCATTTTATTATCCTTGTGTGAAAAAATAGTCCATGCCAACTTGACAACATCAACTGGTTTGTATGCTAAATATCTTTGTGATATAATGAATGGACATGCTAACTGGTAGTTATGGGAACGCCATGACATGTATGGCGGCAGGGAAGGATAAATTGAAAGCTTGCAGATTGTATGCCTGGATGAGAGTGTGGAGTATCGCTGACTCTACATTGTGTAAATTTTTTTGTATCCATGGTAGTAGAGAAGGATTGGGTCCTTGCCCTTAATGCATGGATGAGCGGGTTTGGAGGAAAAAACATTGTACAATCATAATTTGTTGTGTATCTGAGTCCTCAATTTTATACGACTATTCTATTGTATTTTCATTGGTAATTTTGTTGTTATCACACGTGTCTTATTTGCCTCTTTACATTTTTCTATAATATACTTTACATTTTTAGTGCATGTGATATGGCAAACAAGTATTGTGGCGGTTTATATGATATCGAAAAGCGTATTTTTGAGAGCTCACATATGCTGTGTTTGATCCTGATCCAGTACCCAATATAAGCATCTTAAGTTAAATTCATATTTTATTGTATGACCAAAGGATAAATCTTATGGTTTAGGCAAGTTTGTGAAGTAATAGATCCAGTCAAGATTTAAACTCGGAGAGTGCTTGGATGTACTCCAAAATCATTGCACATGCTCGGTTGTAGATATATGCGGTGAGCTTTAGGATTTCAATATTATCGCTTGTGTGCTCAAGTAACCTTTTAGTGCTTAAAACAAAAGAAACTATTGTATCACTCCTGCAATCCACATGAAAGCGAAAGAGAGAAAAAGTCCACCATAATCTTGTCTTCCTATTACTAAATGGATAAAGATAAACGATCATTTTCAGTATGAAATGTACAACTCCCAACTTGTATGTTACTTGCTCATCATGCTGAATGGTGTTTACCTTGTACATACTGGAATTGCATGCAAAACAAAGTGACAGATGGTCTACAATAAATGATCTGGTTGAATTCATCTCCAGGGTAAAAGAAGTCAACCAGCGTGAATGTCGTTTGGTTGGAAATATTATTGCCTTGAAAATGTTGGAGTGCATTCTTCACATCTGACGTTGCGAAACTCAACATTGATATTGCCTGGTAAAGCATGTCATTGTAAATTCTTGTGGGGAGAAAGGTATAACTTGCAATTTGCTATATTGTCCCCAAAATACATGAGGTTCAGACATATAATTATCTATTTCTGTAGTTTGTGATCAACAAAAATGCTCAGAGTTTTTGAAATACCAACAATGATCTCTATTTATAGAGATAAATAATAATAAAAAATCACATTCAACAACTTTAAACCTAACTCTCAATAGTTGTAAGTGCTTGAAAATGTGATCTTGGACCTCCCATGCTAACTTAGAAAGAATTGTACCATGTCATCTGATGAATGTTTTGTTTTTTGTTGTTATTTTCTTACACTAGCATGGCGAACTATAGGCATGTGGTAGTATGCATGAGACATGCTGGCAAGATGTATTTCATTGAGAGTAGATGTTTCTATGAAAAATGCATTAGCTGAGACGTGTGTTGCACGTGCAAGCTTACTAGTGCTCATAGAAAGTCGGCCCATTTAGTCGTTTTATTCACCTGTTTAAGCGTGAGGCTTGAGCTGAGTCCCCTCGCCCACCCAAAAAAACTCTAAATAGCCGGCTACTCCAGACATTTTAAGACAAAACATGAAAAAAAATACTTCAAACTTCAAAACATGTTCACAGACTCAAAAAATGTTCAAGAATGTGAAAAATGTTCATGCTTTCAAAAAAACTTCATGAATTCACAAGTTTTATAAAAAGGTTCATAGGCTAAAAAAATAAAAAATAAAAGAAATGGAAGGAAACAAGGAAAGATGAAAAAAATAGAAGAAAAAATAAAGGAAAAAAGAATAAACCGGTTCAAGGAAAGTTCTAGATCCTTCCCAAAACCGATGGGAGGAAAAACCATAACAGTCGGTCCATATGGAGGACAAGGCATGCTCGAGGGTACGCGGTAGGTCGATTTCCAGCAACCTCCGTGCGAAATAGAAAGGGCAGAGATCTGCGCCGGCGGACCGGCGCAACAATTGGGCCGGTCGCATCCAGGTCATCCAATCTAGCGAACCTCGGCCGTCAGATCTGAGCGGGCCCTTATTCTTCTTCGTCCCTCCCGCGTCTCCCACCTCCCGCCGCCGCACTCCAAACGTAAAGAATTGCCAGTGCACGACCATGGAACCCCCGCTGACCCTGCCCCTCCTCGCCATGGATGAGCTCTCTGCTGGCCCCGAAGCACGCCTCCGCTCCATTCTCACTCTCGGGGCAGCCACAGTTCCCAGCAAAATGGCATCTCCTGTGATAGCAACGGTTGGAGCAAACAAAAAAGCCATCGCCGCCGTCGACCAAACACCGCGGTGGGTGGATGTAGCCAAAAATACCTTCCGTTCCAGCAAAATCGAATACGGTTGTAGCAAAAACGCCAGGAAAAAACAGAAGATATATCTTGCATGTCGTGGAGATGGATGTAGCAAAAATTGCCTACGGTTCCAGCAAAATCAAAGGCAAAACTAAAAATCAAAATATGATTGTAGCAAAAATGGTTTATTGTTTCCAGCAAAAATCAGCATGGTAGCAGATTATGGCGCGGGGTGGGTGGTAGCAAAAACATGAGCCGGTTCCTGCAAAATCAAAACATGGTTGTAACAAAAATACACTGTCGTCATCGTCGATTGCAGCTCGGCCACGGCGGACCAGTGATTGCATCACCGTCGTGGTTGCCGGTTGCAAGATATGTGGTTGAAACTTTTTCAAACTATGGTTGAAACTTTTGGGTGAACCATTATAGCTTTTTCACTTGAACAGCGTGTGGTTGAAGCTTCATATACTTCGGTTGAAGCTTTCGAATCAAACGGTGGAAGCTTTCAAAATGAATGGTTCTAGCATTGCCTCCATTGTCACGTGCCATGGTTGGTCGTTCGCCATGGCTGGTCGCGCGCCACCGACGGTCACCAGTGTCACGCACTTCCTCCTGCAACTCTCCCCGTTGTGACTTCTCCGCCCCGTCGTCTTCTCCGCCCCCGCCGTGGCTCGCCCTGCAAGCAAGGGTGCATCATTGCCGACGCACTGCATGTGACGGTGGAGATGGGAGAAAAGGAGCGGTTGCAGAGTTGGAGGGAAGAAGAAAGAAGACTTGGAAAAAACGATTCGAGGAGCGCTCCTATGACGCACGAACGAAGGCGATAGTAACGCATTTCCTAAATGGCGCCCGTTGCCCCCGATACAGGCATCCACGCAAACGGGCGCACACCCCCGCAGCACCCCCGCGCCGTCTTGGGCCGGCCTGTTTCTCTTTTTTTTCCTATTTAAACTAGAGCAAAAATTAACGTGAATGAATGGTTCCAGCATTGCCTCCATTGTCACGTGCCATGGTTGGTCGTTCGCCATGGCTGGTCGCGCGCCACCGACGGTCACCAGCGTCGCGCACTTCCTCCTGCAACTCTCCCCGTTGTGACTTCTCCGCCCCGTCGTCTTCTCCGCCCCCGCCATGGCTCACCCTGCAAGCAAGGGCGTATCATTGCCGACGCACTGCATGTGACGGTGGAGATGGAAGAAAAGGAGCGGTTGCAGAGTTGGAAGGAAGAAGAAAGAAGACTTGGAAAAAACGATTCGAGGAGCGCTCCTATGACGCACGAACGAAGGGCGCACACCCCCGCAGCACCCCCGCGCCGTCTTGGGCCGGCCTGTTTATCTTTTTTTTCCTATTGAAACTAGAGCAAAAATTAACGTGAGCTAGCGAGGGATCGAACACTGGATCGCTCGATTGAATGTGGAGCACACTCACTACCAGGATAAGAACGCGTCCATGTCCACAAACTTCTTTCTTTTCTTTTTTAATCTTTATCTAGGTCGTTCGCTGGTCAATTTCTGGGCGTTTTTTTCTTTTGTTTCTTTTCATGTTTCTTTTCTTCTTTCCTTAAATGTGAAAACTTTTTATCAAATTCGTGAACTTTTTTCAATTTTGATGAACTTTTTTCAAAATTAATGAACTTTTATCAAAATTGATGAACTTATTTTCAAATTCAATGAACGTTTTTCAAACTCAATGATCTGTTATCAAAATCAATGAACTTATTTTTCAAATTTGATGAACTTTTTTCAAAATCGATGAACTTATTTTCAAATTCAATGAACTTTTTTCAAATTCAATGAATTGTTAACAAAAATCGATGAACTTATTTTTCAAATTTGATGAACTTTTTTCAAATTCAATGGACTTTTTATCAAATTTATGAATTTTTTTTCAATTTCGATGAACATTTTTCAAATTCAATGAACTTTATCAAAATCGCTGAACTTATTTTCAAATTTGGTGATCTTTTTTTCAAATTCAATGAACTTTTTTTAAAATTCAATGAATAATTTTTTAAAATTAATGAACGATTTTCAAATCCGAGGATTTTTTTCATATTCGATGAACTTTTTCCAAATTTGATGAACATTTTTTCCCAAATTCCATGAATCTTTTTTCCAAGTCGATGAACTTTTTTTCAAAATCGGTGAAATTTTTTCAAAACCGATGAACATTTTTTCAAAATCGATTAAACTTTCAGTAACGGTTAAGTAGAAGTTTTTCCTAGCTACAGAACATAAGAACGTATTTGGTCTAGTGGTTCTCGTGTCGGACAGAAAGAAGTGTGATCGTGAGATCGAAACCCAGCTTCCCCATTTTTTCACGTCGTGGTTTTCGGTCGAAGTTCACCTGGGCCGGCCCAGTAACGTGCGCTTCGAGCGCCAGACCGCGAAACCGGCGCTTAGGGGAAAATCCTATTCGCCGCTCGCTGCGGCGAACTGTCCACAGGGGCAGCGCAGCGAGCGACAGAAATGGGCCGGCCCACACATAATGCGTCCAAACCAGTTTTGGGAACCTTCTAGAAGGTTCCCTGAACCGGGTTTTTTCCTGTGTCTTTTTTTCTGGTTCTCTTTCGGCTTTATATTGTTTTTTATTTCTCTTTTTTTCGTTTCTGTTTCTTTTTCATTTTTTGGTTTTTTGTTTTTTGTTTCACTTTCTTTTCCAAGTTTATTTTTCTTTTTCAGAATATGTTCGCAGTTTTACAAAATGTTTATGATTTCCTTTTTTATTTCTTTTTCTTTTCTTCTCTTCCTTTAAAAAATCAAAAAAAAAATTGTGTTCATGTTTCCAAAAAATGTTCTCAAAATTCAAAAAATTGTTCTCGTTACACAAAAAAGTACAAAACTTCTAAAATTCAGAAAATGTAATGGATTTCAATTTTTTGTTGACATATTCAAAAAATGTTCGCGCTTTCAAATTTGTTTGGGATTTTTCAAAATTTCTGTCCGTTTCAAAATATGTTCTCAAGATTCAAAAAATGTTCGTGCTTTAAAAACTTGTTCGCACTTCCAAATTTGTTCAGAATTTTTCAAAATTTCTCTCCATTTCAAAATATGTTCTCAAGATTCAAAAAATTCCCGTGCTTTAAAAATTTGTTCACGCTTCCAAATTTGTTCAGGAATTTTAAAAATTGTTCACCGTTTCAAAATTTGTTCTCAAGATTCAAAAAATGTTTGGGAATTGAAAAAAATGTTCCAGCTTTCCAAATTTGTTCACAAATTCAATAATAGTTCATGTTTTTCAATTTTGTTCACAAATTGAAAAAATGTTCTGGAAGTTTTAAAAATGTAAACATTTTTATTTTTTGTTCAGAAATTCAAGAAATGTTCCTAAGAAGTGCTCGTCGAGTTTATCACATGAGAAAGAGAAACTCCTAAGAAGTTGAGGTAAGACCGTGTGGTTGTGGTGACCCAAGCGAGCGTGCCAAAGGTCAACGTCGGCGGCAAGGGCGACGGGTGTGGAGGTGGAGGCGCCGGCGTGCACGGGGTAGAGCTCATCGAGACTGTCACATCGGTGAAGGACCATCCGGGTACGGGCGTCTGTCACAGAAAAGCCAACACCGTCAAATTCAACAGTAAGTGGGTTCTCACGAGTAAGACGACGAACGGAAACTAGGTTCGTGACTAAATCAGGTGAAACAAGGACATTAGACATAGTGATGGGTGTGGAAGTGGAGGAAAAGTTAGTGCTACCGATATGAGTAATAGGTAAGGAGGAGCTGTTGCCGACAGTGATACGAGTAGGTGTGTGAACGGGAGTGGATGAGGTTAGGTTACTGGGATGAGCTGCCATGTGCGCAGTAGCACCTGAGTCCATGTACCAGTCGCCTCCAACGACAGAGCCACTCGGCGACGGCGCGGAGTGCTGGGCGGCGAGGAGGGTGGGGTCCCATGGCACAGGAACCAGCGGCGGTGGAAGGCCCCCGTAGGACGGCATCGGGACGGGCGGGCCATAACCACCGAGAGGCGGCGGCGCAAGGAGGGCGCCGTAGCCGGCGCTAGTCGGCTGGAAGGGCGCGCCGAGGAACGCCTAGTGGCCAGCGGTGAAAGCCTGCTGATAGTGCCCCCCCCCCCCGGCGTCCTGGGCCCACTGCTGCTGCAGGCGGCGGCGACCGCCGCCACGCCGGTTGCGTCGGCCCCCTCCCCCGTGCGGGTGCTGCGGGGAAGGCGCTGGTGGCGACAACGGGTAACACCCGGAGGGTGCGGGAGGACGTGACTACATCAACGTGGTCGGTAGAGCGGTTCCACCGCAGATGGTGAAGTAGCCCGAAGAGTCCATAGAAGGCGTCAGAAGCGACGGGAAGAGGAAGGGGGCGGCGCGCGCGGGGAGGCGCGGCGCGGCGGCGGCGGCGGTGGGGAGTGGCGGCGGCGGCGCGCGCGGGAAGGCGCTGCGCGGCAGCGGCAGTGGTGGGGAGCGGCGGCGGTGACGGCGCGTGCAGGGAGGCACGGCACGGCAGTGGCGGCGGTGGGGAGCGGCGGCGGCGGCGTGCACGGGAGGAGCTGCGCGGCGGCGGCGGCGGGGGGAGCGGCGCCGGCGCGCAAGGAAGCGCTGCGCGGCGGTTTTGTGAGGAGGTGGTAGCGGCTGCAGTGAGAAGGCACGGCGGCTGAGGAAAGCGGCAGATGCACGCGGCGACAGAAAAAAGCAGCAGCGCGGGTGGAAGAGTGATGGGGCGACGCGCGGGTTATGAGAGCGCTGCGGCTGGCTAGCGACGGCTGCTGCGGACGCGAGGCAGCGACGCGATGGAAAAGCAAGAGCGGCGGCGTGCGATGGAAAACTAGCTAGCGATGGAAAGCTAGCTAGCCAATGGTCAACGCGGTCACGGCGTGACGAGCGGAGAACTGGCACGGGGCACGCAGGGTGCGGAAGCAAGGATGGGGTGCAGCGGCGGCAGCGGCGGCGGCGCAGGGAGGCGCCGCGGCTGACTCTAGGGTTAGACCGGAAAGGATGATATCATGTAGACAAATGATTTGCAATGCAATGATTGATTGAGGTGCTGATACACGCATATATAATACAAAGGAAGGCCTTTATCTTAACTATACAAGTTTAGGAGGTGGGCCACAACTCCAATATACATACAGTATAAAATACATACTCAACAACATCTAACCTAGACACCGCGAGCAAGAGAAAGGAGAGATGTCAACCTGGCCACCAGCATCACCCGGGTTCTTTCGCCTCCGTCGGCTGCTCCAGTAGCAGGAAGGGAGGGGAACTCCGTGATCTTGTCCCGCGTCCATCTAGCAGTCTAGGTTTTCTTAATTAGGGTCTTTGGTTGTCCATAGCTTTAGTTCTAACGATGGCGATGGCGACGGAGAATAAGGTTCCTCCCGATCCTCCTCGAGTACGAGGGATCTCACTGTTGCTGGTGTTTGATTTGGGACATAGTGTCCGCGTTGTCTGGATTCTTTCATGTTTGGGGAGGGGGTGCTTTGTGTGTATTGTTCATGGCACTGGGATGAAGACGTGGAGTTCAGTTGTGGCAACGAGCATGGCTCATCACTTGTGTAGTTGTGTTTTCGACAGATCTTGTTGGACTGGTTGGTTTTGGTCTCTAGTGGATCTTCTTGGATCCGGTGAACGCTCATAATCTTTGAAGTATTTGCAGACCCTTCTCAACTTTTTTTATCCGTAGCGATGACTTTCTATGCAGCCAGCAGCGTTTTCTGGTCTACATCCCGACTTCCTGGACAATGCATCTATGAGCCTTTGGGTTTAAACAAGTGCGCTCCGTCGGGAGGACATAGTTGGCAACGAGCTTTGCACATTGTGTGGCGCTAGTAGATGCGAAAAAGACTTGGGACACCCGAAGATGAATGTATTTCATTTTTCTACAAGTGTGTGTTTTTAGGACATGTGATACTTAGTACTCCGTTCATAATTTTTAATAGTCATTTTTTAACTTTATTAGAAAAAATACCAACATGCAAAACACAAAAATAAATAAATTAATTAAAATACGTTTTATGATTAGGTTTAACCAATTTAATTTATGGATATCGATATATTTCACTATAAATTTGATTAAAGTTTGAAAATGTTTAATTTTTTGAAAAACTAATACTCTCTCGCTCCTTTACAGTCTGCATTATAAATGGGTTGGTTTGACCCGGCCCGGCCCGGCCTGGGTTATAGGGGCCAGGCACGCTAAGTACACGGGTCATGCTGGGTCGGCACGCGTGCTGTCCTTCCTGGCGCGAACACGGTCCCCTCTTACACAGGTCGGCACAGGCGACCCGTTTAGCCTGCTGGTCCGCGTAGAATTCAGCCTATAGAGCTGCTTTGGACCTATATTCAGCCTATCAGGATGTATAAATAAAATAAAATAAAGTAACAACGAAACGGGCCGTGTTGTGCCTGCACTCGTGCCCACCTCACGGCCCTAGGCGCGCCACATACCAGCACGGCCTGATTATAAAGTGTCGGGCCAGGCCCACAACGGGCCAGGCACACGGGCTATTGGGCCGGCACGCTAGGTTTGTTTTTATGTACTACTAAAAAAACCTTGCCTAAAACCTTCCCTAAAAAAAACTCCTACCTAAAACCCTTTTTCCTAGAAAAGGGCAAAAAGGTCAACCCGCCGGCTACTGCTGCTGCGAACCAGACAGGCTTCTTCCCACCCCCACGGCTGGCGGCTCGCTTGCATCACACCCACGCCGCCTCCGAAAAGCGCCGCAAATCCGTCCCAGCCGTGCGGCGTCCATGGCTGCCGCGGCGGCTGCTGCAGGGGACTCCGGCGAGCAGCTGCTGCTCCACCTCGAGCTCGCCTTCCTCGCCCTGGAGCCCCCCGCCTGCGTCCTCACCCTCGCCAGGTACATCCCACACTAATCCCTTGTAGGTAGCACATCCTACTAGCACTATCAAACTTCCAGCCCCACCTATGCGTTAGAGGGCGTTAGTAATCAGAGCCTCGATTGGCGATTGCCGCTGCTGGTTTAGGGGCTTGCTGCTCCTAATTCGGCCGTTTTGGCGCATGCGCCATGCTCTGCCTCTGTGCAGTAGCCTAGTAGTAGTAGAGGTAAGATTACACGGCAAACACATGCAACAGTGTGGGTTGATTCTCAGGAGAATGCATGTCAGAAAGCTTTTCTGGCATGTCTTTTGTCGATTTCTTTTTAATCTCTTCTTACTACTGTTTTTATGCTTTTTCTTCTGTAACACTAACATGTAGTTGTATGGTTTCGGGGTTCTACCGAAATACTAGCTTTCTAGAACACGGTTTCCAGCACCTGTTAAATTTCACACAAAGATATGAAAATGCGTCGACCGATTCATATGGATGTAAATGTACTAATAAGTTCAAATGAGACATAGTACTTAATTTTTTTCCTTTTTGATTTTTTTTAGAAAATCACGGTGATATTTATTTACTTCTATATTTGGTTTATGCAGAAAGGCTGGTGGAGGTTCTGTCACGCCACACGTTCAAAATTTTATTTTGGAGAACTGTATTGCCACTAATGTAAAACGCTTTTCACTATTACATACCACAAAACTTATGCACTAAAATAACCATGATATACATTAAAAATTTATATGAAAAAAGTAGAATTGAAATTTAATTCAGTTGAGGCTGCACTACAGTGATGCGCTGTAATAGTTTTTTTTTGTTATTGGTCAGTTTTTCTTCCTGTTGCTAGTCTAAAGCATTGTGTACTCACACAGGTAGGGGGAGGTCCAGACTGTACATATGTAAAAACTATTCTTAAAAAGGTTATAGCTGAGGTGGAATCATCATCAGATATTGTGATTGATGAACTCTATGAGGAATTTGGCCGTTGTATGTCGTCAAGAGCGGTATGTGGACCTCATTGTGTAGTGCATCTCAATAATCGAGTATTGACATGACATACTGAAGTAGTCCATTTTGCGGTTTGTGCGCAGAATAACTCAGAGCTTAGTATGGCCAAGATCTATAAGGAGTTATCTTTTCTTTCTCCTGCATGTAAGTTATTAATTTTTAACATTCCAAAGTTGCACAGGTAATTAATTATAACAGTTTAGTAATAAATTTGTTTATGTAGATGACAACGTATCCTCGAATCCAGTAAGCTTGGTTGCTCGACTATTATGTTCTACTAACATGCTCGAAGGGGATACAGGGTACGATGGCTCTAAATACTGAAATTCATGTATTCACTGTTACGCTACTTTCATATTATATGATTTATTCATGTCAGTGGGCATTTTATTCTTCCAGGTGCTGTCTTTGGCCATCAAGTTTATTCTTATCTGAGTTCATTCTTTCATTCCCACACCTTTTCGCCAAAAAATGCTGCTTTGAGGTAAAATTGTTGTAGTTTTGACTTTGAATAAGATTTACATTAAAAATAATTGAACTCAAGCATATTTATGGAACAATGTAAATTTATTCACTGATATGCATATTATGGAGAGGATTAGCAAGTTAAGGCCGTGAGCTCTTGCCCTTTGTAGATAATTACTCCCTCCTTTCCAAATATTTGTCTTTCTAGAGATTTCAACAAGTGACTACATACGGAACAAAATGAGTGAATCTACACTCTAAAATATGTCTATATACATCCGTATGTGGTAGTCCATTTGAAATCTCTAAAAAGACAAATATTTAGGAACAGAGGGAGTACTATCAAAGCTCGATTTGCACATTTTTAAGTATGTTTTCTTGCATCCAAGTATTGTTGTATTAAGTGTGCTTGTGGCTGTGTACGTGTTGTTACTGCCTTTTGCAAACCCCCCCCCCCCCCCCACCCACCCACCCAAAAAAACAAATTTGAACATGTGTTAGTCAGTTGCATCTTCAACAAGTCAATCCTTTTATTGCTTCCATGTTTTTGTTCAGTTTTTGCTTGAGCAATTAGATAGGCTGCAGTGGGGGCTTTTCGTTGTTAAATTGCCTGAAATAGTGACATACTTAGACGTTCGGCCATCAAAAAAAACACTAAAGAATGAGTGCTATTGACAAATTTAATATGTGATTGTTTTTCTTATGTTTCCATGATAAGCAGCTAGGTTCTGGTGTTGGTTTGGTTGGTGTATGTCTTAACCATGTTGGTGCTTCCAAGGTATGATCCTATAATGACAGTCTTCGTTCAAGTAAATGGTTATTTTTCTGCAAAACATGGTCGTCATAAAAATTTCTTGTCTTTCCCGATGAAAAGGGTGAAGTAAATATACTAACATAATTAATCCTTCAAATTTAAATTTCACAACAATTTGATAACCTAAGCTATGGGTGATTTATGCCATGAACTATCCATGCAACAAAGTTCATAAACTTCTTCCAAGGTGAAACACTGATAGGAAAAGCAACACATGTAATACAAAATGTGTGTGATTATGCAGGTTATTCTTACTGATGGTGATGCATCTACACTAACAAACATGAAGGCAAACATGGAAATGAATAACTTATACATTGAGGATTTTCAACTAGTAAAAGAAAGCAAGAATAAGGTTTGTTCGATTTCTTAAGTTAATATCAGATTGGTCTCAGTACATTTCTGTTTGTAAATATAATATGATTTTAGCATTCCGGTTGGTGTAGCATATAGATAGCGCTACCTCAGATACATTTGGTAGATAATGTATGCATGATTATATGCATAATGTCTTCTGTTAATCAAGAGGAGTGGCACCATTATCCCGCTTGGTGGTACTTACCCACAAGACCACAGCTTTGGATGAATGCTTTTTTGCCTAAACTTTAATCTTACTATAACCCTGGCATGTAGGTAGAGTGCAAATATCTTTCCTGGGAAGAAGCGTGTGAAAGCGATTTAAGAGACTACCAGAGAGACATAGTGTGAGTATTGTATATTCTTTTTGTGTTGTTATCCTTTGATTATTATTATATTTTGTTAAGCCGTTGGTTTCTAAAACTAATTTCAAACTTAAGCACTACTCTAAGAACCTTATTGCGTCTGTTAGAGAATGAGTACCCTACTTCCGAAGTGGATAACAGCACATTTTCCTGCTGTTCATGCTTCTGCGCATCATTTACCCTCTGTCTCTTGCCAGTCTTGGTGCAGACATTATATACAACCCATCCTGCGTGCCCCACCTGGTACGAGTACTTTGTATGCTACTTAGAGGTGATGATGGACGACGTGAAAGTGTCAATGCGGCAACCAACGGAGAAATTGGTGACAAAGTATCTGGGACCACTGCAGCCGGAGGTCCTGTGGCCTATATCGCCACGGTTATTCGGAATGCAGACACTTTCAATTGCTTTGCCAAGGCGGCTGCTGATGCCAAGTTGTCTGTTGTCGACATTACCAGCAGCGCGGCTCCGTCCAGTTTTCTTCCTTACATGATCTCATATGATAGATCGAGCGTGCAACTTCTTAAGATTACGCTATTATCGTAAGTTGCTGGTGAGTGCAGCTCCTGTCATTCTGTTTTGATGTTGCTACTGAAACGTTTATTGCAGAGACATCAATCTTATCGGAATATCAGTCGTTCGTATCAAGTCTGTCCTAAAGTGTTTCCTCTGTGTTCTTTTGTGCTTTGTGTTGGTGCTTTGTGTCCATATTCTCGATAAATCGCCGCATTATGTGCATATATACTAGCTATACAGGAAAAGTACTTGAGAAGCATCTATTGCTTTATTGATGATCACTCTTGTTTTTCCACATCGAAATTACTATTTGACTTCCATCCCTTTGTTTGTTGCTAAGCCACCGTCGCATTTGTGGCCTGGCCTGGCATGGGCTTGCCCTGCAGGAAGTACTGAAACAGTACGAGCGCTTGCCGCGGTCGGTGCAGAGGAACCTCGTGGCCCGCGCCTCTGATGGAGACCAGCGTAAGACCCTTGTACACCTGGCTCCAACCGCCAACCTAGCCAACAAATCCATCACACAAACACTAGTTAATTATGTGTGTGACATGTACTAGTAGTTAATAACACAAACTAATGTGACATCTACTTCCTCCGTTCCTAAATACTTGTCTTTCTAAGCATTTCAACAAGTGACTACATACGGAGCAAAATGAGTGAATCTACACTCTAAAATATGTCTACATACATCCGTATGTAGTAGTCATTTGAAATGTCTAGAAAGACAGATATTTAGAAACGGAGGGAGTAAATGTTTGCTGGCATGTTGCATGCAGGAGTGTAATCCAATCTCCATTCGGCCATGCGAATCAAATTAACCGAGCTAAGAAAATGATAGGAGAAGGTAGATAATGTTTTCATGTGTCCTGTCATGTAAGTCTATTTGCATGCCAGCCAGAGCATCTCAATGATTCTATTGATGTTACTGCTTTGCAAAAGAGTTGAGTGGGACGATGCTGACCTCCTGGTCGTCATACCAAGGGTACCAACTGGTGGTAGTTGGAAGACCCAGAGCGCCGATGGAGTACCTCGTTGCTGTCAAGGGGACTACCGCATCCGTGTCCCCGCTGCGAAATAAACACGACAGCATCAATGTCAATGCCTACGGAAGGTAAGTGAAATGTGCGACCGGCAGCGGCTCAGCTCCCTTGTCTTTCTAAATGGAAACACATGTCCCGTGGGCATCTTCTTTGCATGACAGCAACCTAGCAAGTTGCAAACTTGAGAGCTGCGGACGCGAATTATGTCAGGAAAAGTGATGCCCGGGGTCCAGTTGGATCCTGATTTTGAGCTGACGGGTCAACAGGGGAATGTAATGCATAAATGTGGACAATTCATCTCTACTACTCCCTCCGTTCCTAAATACTTGTCTTCCTAGTCATTTCAACAAGTGACTACATACGGAGCAAAATGAGTGAATCTACACTCTAAAATATGTCTACATACATCCGTATGTAGTAGTCATTTGAAATGTCTAGAAAGACAAATATTTAGGAACGGAGGGAGTAGGTGTTAATTCGGATGGGATGGGTGACTTCTGAGTGAGTGAGTTCATTCAGTCAAAGCAGTGCATTATCTGCGGTTTCTCTTGTTAACTGGCTGATGATGTCTGATGACTCATCAGTGATGTACATCAGTGCACCTGTTGTCATTCAGTACTGTTTTTTTTTTCAAAAAGTAGGTAGGTACGTTTTTTCTTCTGAAAAGGAGGTTTAGCACAATATGTGTTATTAACAACGCCAAATTTATATGGAAAAATTATCAACGTCCACAACAACCAATCAATTCAATTAGAATCATCATAGAGCATATGAACGTCATGTATAAAATGGAAGACAACAAAATGTCCAAAAATTCAAGACAAATCTAATCATTGATTCAGATGCATCATGTATAACCCGATGCATACGCGAATGGCATGGGATGTCAACCGATATATTCCTGATGAAGTATCCGCAAATTTCGTCAGAAAGAGGGGTTTACCCTAGCAAAACAGTTGATAAGAGAGCACCGGAGCAAATGTGTAGTATTAATAATAGTAATAATATAATTTATTTACTACTCCCTCCGTTCCGAATTACTTGCCGCAGGTATGGATGTATCTAGATGTATTTTAGTTCTAGATACATCCATTTCTGTGACGAGTAATTTGGAACGGAGAGAGTAGTTAAGAAATGCTGGAATGCATTGCTAAACTGAAGCAGGGATGATCTGACCTGAAGACCCAAATCCTTAGGCCAGCTGCAATAAGCTCCCTGTAAATGGGAAGCATGGACCTCGGAGCATCATGCCAGTGGGTATTAATGGTGTCGCTGCACGTCGACCACGTGTAGTTCATAGCGCCGGTGACGTTGGCGTGGAGGGCCGTCTGCACGTCCCGCCGGTTGTAGTACGCCGTCGAGTACCGCTCCGTGCACGGGTCGTACGATCCGGTCAGCCATGGCTGCAGCATATATAAGCACGGCGTTTCGTCACCTCAAAAAGCAGCATGGGGGACAACGACGCACGCACGCACGGAGTCTGGGTCGGGATGCTCACGTAGCGCCCTCTGGACCGCCGTTGCTGGCTCAAGGAGGAGGAGGACGACGACGACGACGAGGTGATGTTGCAGACGGGCGTGTAGAGGCTGTACATGTCGATGTTGCCCTGCTCCGCCGTGGCGACGTCCGTGGCGGCGTCGCACGCCGGCGAGGGGTGGATGAAGGAGTCGTGGAGGCAGGCCTCCCTGAGGCGTTGGTAGGTGTCGTCGGAGACGAGCCCGTGGTTCCACCAGAACTCGAAGGTGCCCACGTAGTCGTGGTAGTCGTCGATGAGGCCGTTGCCGACCATGAAGCCCTTGAAGTTGATGGCCGGGTTGCTCGTCCGGTGGACCAGCTGCGACAGCTCCGGGACGTAGTGCCCCGCGTAGCTCTCGCCGGCGATGTAGACGTCGCGGTACTTGTAGTGCGGGAACCTCTCGAGCCACTTCGCCAGGAAGGCGTACGAGTCGTGCGCCGTCCTGTTGTCGCCGGAGGTGTAGATGTCGGAGGTGGTGTTGGTGTAGGAGAACCCCACGCCGGCCGGCGAGTCCAGGAACAGCACGTTGGCCACTGCAGGTTGTTCACAATTCATTCCCCGCCATTAGAAGCGCGGCAGATAAAACAGTGAGCTGCCGTCGATCAAGCAATAGCGACTGGGCACCTACCTTTGTTCCAGCGGTGCTCGTTGAGGACGAGACCGGCGCCGCGGGGCGTGACGCGGAACGCGCCGAGCTCCTCCGACGCGCCGTACGCGACGGAGGAGCAGCCGGGGCCGCCGTTGAGCCACAGCACGAGCGGCGCCGGCTGGACGTCCTCCGGCGCCTCCTGCAGCAGATAGAACAGCGCCCGTCCGGCGCCCTCGTCCACCGTGATGTACCCGGAGTACATGTCGAAGTCCACCGCCGGCTGCCCGGGCAGCCGGGCTATGCGGTCCGCGGCATGGCCGCTCGGTTCCACGGCGGCAGCTGGCCGGAGGAGGCACGCCAACGCCGCCAGGAGCACCGCCACCGCGGCCACAGCTGGGGGGAGACGACCGGTCATAGTTCTCATCATGCTTACTGAAGAAACTGTGGTACAGTCGCTTGCTTGCTTGCAGAGAAGCGGGAATACGGTGGGAATAAATAGAGGGTTTGATTGACGTCGTTGTTTGGTTTGGACCGCACGCTTTGCTGAAGTTATCTTCTTTTTTTCCTTTTGATGATTGATTGATTTCAGTTTTATCGAGCTAGCGTGACCGCGACGGAGAAAGAAATTAAGGGGAGGATTGTGACATTGTCAATTCGGTTTCCAGACGGTCAGAGGAAAGGGACAATGGAGGATAAGAAACCGCATGGGTTGCCTGGAAGCAAATTCTGGGCAGCTTGTGATTTCGTTTCTAATCATGGGCATGATTGGCGCGTGTAAGATGATATGGGTTTATATGAATATTAGATGCTGGTGATTTTCCATGCGGGGATTTAAAAGACTGGTTTTGGATGGGTTGTGTATGAAAGAAAGGATACGAAATCAAAAGGCTGGTGTCTTTTAATGTAAGAATGTTTCATTATGCATTGTGAGTGGGCACAGAGTATCAGCGTAACTACGACGGAAACAATAGATTAAGGGAAGGATTGTGACATTGTCATTTCGGTCACAAAGACGGTCGAGGGAAAGGACATGGAAGATAAGAAACTGTATCGATTGCCTGAAAGCAACTATATAGGGCTAATAGTGCGTTTCTAATCTTTCTCTTCTACTTTCGTTTCTAATCCTTGGCATGATGGCACGTGAAAAATGACATGGATTTGCATAGCCGCTAGTGATTTCCCCGTGCATTGCTATGCGAATTTAAAGAGTAATCTTAGATGAATTACGCATGAAGGAAATTGGTATAAAATTAGAAACTACTCCCTCCGTTCCAAATTACTCGTCACAGAAATGGATGTATCTAGAACTAAAGTACATCTAGATACATCTATACCTGCGACAAGTAATTCGGAACGGAGGGAGTAGTACTATTTTAATGGACAAATGTTCCATACTTGTACCTGTGAGTGAGCAAAGAATGTGCTTGTACACTTCACCACAGTTGCAACAATTAAATTGAGGCATACAACCTTTAGTAGTAAGTAAATAAATAATCTTCAAGGCACGACATATGTCTAGTAACAAAAAATAGACATGTTTGATGTGGTCAGCATGAGCTGCAAATTAGTGTTAGGCAATGGCATGTTAAATAGTAACTTCATTAATTTGCAGTATTGAACAAAACTTTTGGCGGTTGAAACTTTCTAACTAATCATCCCAAGATTGCTATGTCAATAGACCATCAAAATGATGTCATCGAGAAAAAATATAACAAGAAATACAAAGTATATTGATCATTAGCTTAATTAACGTTCAGAACAGGCAAAATCTATCTTCCATATACACTGAGCTGCCAGCAAAATTCTGTACAATTTACAAAGTTGCGCATTTTCTATGAGGCCCTCATGAATCATGAAGGTATTTGGCACTTAGTCCTACAGTACTGTACTCCTGAACCAAAAGGTGAATCGAGGTGCGTCAAGTTACAGCAGTGTAGGAACAGCTCATGCAAACCTCAAAGCAGTGATTGCCAGGAGACTTACGGCCCTGAAGAGAATATCGTTCATGCTTCTTTGTATCTTCACGGCAACCTCATCCTCCAACTTTGTGTCAACCGGGCCTCTGAATACGCTGGTGATTGTGTCCCGCAATCCATTTACCGCATGGGAGAGCCAGAAGAGCCCAAACCCAACGCCTGTGTGCAGAAGACGGGTGGCGGCAAAAGGAGTCCTCCCGCCGATAGCAACCTTGCACACGACCGACAGAAGAACAGCCAGGCCAGTTCCAGCAATGCCAATTGAGCACTGTGTCAACAGTTCAGTGATCTCAGGGCCTGCTTTCTTCAGTGAGAGAATTGTCGAGCTGCTTCTGTCCTTGTCCAAAAGGATTGAGAAAAAAGCTTCGCTGGCATGGAAATAATTGTTCTGATACATGTCACGTTCATTGATGGTTTTTCCTTTCTGTTTCTTCTTCGATGGAGATTTTGCTTTCACATTTGCATTGCTGAGTATCATAACAGAATCATATTAACATGTGCACATGACCTTGGATACCGTATAAACAAAAGGTGCAATTCGCAATTTGCCATATCACAGTATATAAATTTCAACATGAAATAATTTCCATGTGCATACTCAGGCAATTCAGTAAGGTTCACCTTCCAAGTTCCAAGGAATTGGTCCATGCAATGGTTATCCCGGTAAAGTAAATTAGACAGCTGGGTTACCAAACTATCCATTGTGATACTACTGGTATAGCGACCATGCTATTTGGTATATAACGCAAAACCTCACCAGTACATCAAGGTGTATATTTTAAAGTGGATATTCAAACAACGATGGCTTTGTTTCAAATGGTATTTTCTGTTTTCATAGGAAAATCTTAATACAAAATGCTAATTCTTTCTTTTGCACTTTGTGGGTGCATATGGGTCAAGGACTCCGCATTTAGATGCAACTAACATGTCACAATCGGAATTTGGAAGGAATACAAAAATTGTCACACTATATGCCTAACCTATGGTGCAAGTGATTACCAAAGTAGTAAACATCAGGGAGGTATATGCTGTGGTAACCAGCAGGTCAAAGAATAAACATAGCAGCATCAGAGCTAGGCATGGAAGTTACCATAATTGAGTACACCATGAGAACAACAACATAATGAAGTAATACATAACCAAAGAAAGATGCACTACCTTTTTGGAGCATCAACTGCGGTGCTTGCTGATTTTGAATTGGATTGACTACTATTTCGGCCCCTTTTCCTGCTTGTGCAAAAAAACAAAATTCTATATCATGTAACTGACAGAAATAAAAATGGTATGCATCCTGATAGAAATGTTATTTGTTAGGATATAAATTATTAACCATAATATTTTGAAGGGGTACAGAAATCAGAAACAATGGATAATTACTTCTAAACAAATCGTTGTCAGGCAGAAGTGCAGCCTCTAGATCCAAGGGTAATATAATACTCGAGAGATAATTTTAACATTGCATGCATTCAGTAGTTTCTACTTCTGTATGGCTATAGTAAATCCCTCTTCTACGATAAGTACATAATAGAGACAGTTTCCTAGTTCAAAAAGATAACATATGTGGCATGCATCCTGCTGAGCAGGAATGATTCCAAATGTCCAGTTACCCACGTGCCAGCATGTGCAGCTGACTAGGAATGATTTAAATACGACAATGTCATGCAAACCGGACGTAACTAATGGGCCAGCTGCAGCAAGTTCACACAGGATACATATGCTATACCAAATTATACCAACTCTATAACTTTCGCTCAGTAATTGAATACGCCAATAATGACAAAATAAATTGATAAGGAGTCCATTCCCTTATACGAGAGTGGGGACTATGCATAACATAAACCTTAGTGAATGAGTGAATAAGATGAGGAAAAGGGTTCACATGGAGCATGATGCTTCCAATTATTACCTGTCGAAGTATGGAACTAAATATGCAGCCTTGCAACCACTTGCTTCTCGTTTAGGTACATTGAACTCTAAGAAAACCGAAAGTAAGTCTCTCATCTCGTCTCCACTGCCAGTGAAGATGACCCGGCCATTTTCATCTATAGCAAGGGCACCTTGGGACTGAGCAAATTCCAAAAGTGGATCAGGGATGATAAGTTGATTTTCTGATAGATACTGCAGAGGCTCCTCCAATCCAAACTCATAGATGGATAACTTGTCATCAGGGATGATAAGTTGATTTTTTGCTAGATACTGCAGAGGCTCCTCCAATCCAAACTCATAGACAGATAACTTATCATCAGAGAAATATGGTTGACCACCCATATTAGCTGATAGCATCTGATGTCCCGTAAATTCAGTAAGCAAAGAGGCATCAAGTTCTTTGACATCAGAACCTGACATTAGAAACTTTAGGATTTTCTCTTGCCTTGCACACTGCTCAGCAATCCCAAGGCTAAGTCGAACCGAATCGGGGTGGGAATCTGTTACAAATAAATAAACAGGAGCCATCAGAGATTGAAACGCATGTAAAACTTGACTTTTACGGTGGATAAACTATGAACCAAAGGATAAACCACTTAGCGAAAGTTCATAATTAACCTTGGCCAGAACTATGTGTATTATAGTGCCACAAACAGCCAACCTACTTGAAAAAGGCAGTGCGAGTCCAATAGACAACGTTTCACTTGCTACACAGACACAGCAATTGAAGTGTAAAGGAATGTTTTTGTGCCACTTTTGTAGACGACGCGAAAAAAAAAGGTAGTATCAGTTTTGTAGACCACAAGCTAAGGCTCATGCAGCATGCTTCTTGTTGAATGCAGTGCAACTTCAGTCGACAATCTTCTGCGTGCAGCACAGAACAAAGCAGTCGACGTGTACAGGTTTCTTTTTTTTGGTCACTTTTTAAAACCTCGAGCCACGGCTCATGCATCGTGCTTCTCGCTTCTTTAAGTTCACAATCAGGTACCTTTAATTATTGCTGCGTTCAGTAAATCAGAATATAGTTGCTGTTTACAGCAGAAAAACAGGTTCTCTTGGAAAGAGAGTGCACTGCCTAACTGTAAGTGCTACTGTCACGATTTGACGCCCGGGTGTAACCTCTAATGAGGCAAACGTTAAGCTCATGAGCCACATAGGCTCTGAAGCCGTCTGGTGCAGCATCCAATGATCAAACGAGGCAAAATATAGCAGCATGCAGCATCATATTCAGGAGACAGGGCCAGCCAGGCCGTAACGGGTTTGTCTGGATTGCGAACCTTGCACGTCGATGAGCGCGGCGCTGTCGAAGGTCTGGTAGGCAGCGGCGGCAGCCTGGCCGATCCCGGGGACCATCATCTGCAGGGGCTGCTGCGCCTGGTAGGCGCCCTCGAGGAGGTGCTGCTGCGGGGAGAGCTGCACGGCGGCGCTTCTCCCCGCGTCCTGCTGGGACCTCTTCCCCTGGAACGGCAGGACGCCATGGAGCTCCTACACAAGTACACAACCACGTCATCATCCCGTCACGTACGGCGGCAAATCGGACGCGAGCAGAGGCTGACGCAGGCGGTCCGTAGAGGCTGGGCGCGCGCGAGGGAGCGTACCTTGGAGGGCGCGAGGATGACGGGGGAGGCGGAGGCGGAGGCGAGGAGGGAGAGGTCGCCAACCATCGCTCGCGAGGAGCGGATAGAGAGGGCGAGAAGGAACTCTCAACGAGAAGGGAGGTGGTGGGGGGAGGGGAGGGCGGGGGATAAATCGGCGGAGTTACCGATGGAAGGGGCGGCGTGGAGGCGCGGAGGCCCCGGGAAAATGACCGGCGATTTTGCCCGGCGCGGCGTCGGGAGGGGAAATCGAGGGGGATTTTCTCGGGGTTGGTCGGCCGTGGCTGTGGTTGGGTGGGTGAGGTGAGGTGGCCTCCCTTGCCCTTGTGGCGGAGGAGGAAGGTTCGCGAAGCGGACGGGAGTGCGGGGCACGGGAGGCGGAGACCGCGGGAATGTGTGGGCGCGGCCGCGGGTGGCTTGTGGGCTGTGGGCTGTGGATGCCCTGCTGTCGACTGTCCACGGGGCGCCGATATTTTTGCGGGCGCGGCCGACGGGGCGTCTTGGCGCCTGCCGACCGCCGAGGTGGATGTGCTGAATCTGATCGTCACGGATTCTCGGTTCATGGTGACCTCGTTACTCGTCATCCGTGGGGTGGGCCATGGAAGACAGGGATGGCAGTTTTTTCTTTCCGTGGTGAAAACCGATGCTGTGCGAAACCTATCTTCCTCGTGTGGTAGAGTTTGATGCTCCTCTTCAGAATCTTTTGTGTTTCCTCACATTTTTTTCATTTTTCTGAATCCTTTCGAGAGCATCCACAACCCGACTTGGCAAATCCAACCTCCTATACGCGCGCGGACGCTCCCAGACACAGTTCCTAGACAGTGTCCGGCCACATATAGTTTTTTGTTTTCACAACCGGATACATCAATTACGACCGTCCTTGTTGTGCCGGCCACGTCCATGTTCGGCGGCCGTCTAAGCCCCTCGAAGTGGAGGTGCAATCGTCGGCGAGGTAGAGTGGGACATGAGACACGCACCGGCTCATGGGACTCGGCGCCAGCTTTGTGTTGGACCTCACATTCTCACTTGGGTAGTGTCTGGCCGTCATCTTACTCTCCTCCCCACCATCTTCCGCGGCGGAAACCAGTTGTTGGAGGTGGATTTGGCAACAAGTCCTTCAATTGGCTTGACGGATGGCTAGATCTGGTTGATGCAGATGATATCCCTCCATTCTCTCTTCGTTGCTGAGGTGCGAATGCGAAGAGTGGTAAAGATTGGCTTTGGCTCCCTTAGATTTGGGGTATCAAGGGAAAATGGTTTATATTTCTCCGGTGAAGCAGCATCACCAACTTTACATTTCTCCCATTCTCGTCTCAAACAGGACATTGTAAAGTACACACATCGTTGCAAATAAGGAATCTAATGCAGGCGCCGCTGGAATGATCTTTCGGATATCAAACAACTCACAAGCGGCAGCAACTATCTCTCTCTAGTGGCAAAGAACTGCATGAAACACTCTCAAATATATTGGAGCAGATAACTAGCTTGGTTTACAAGGATGCAACCCAAACCATGAAAGTTATGAACCTAGGAAGGAATCACAAGGATCGTATATGGATTCGGGACATGCCCTCCAATCCACACACACACACACAAGCTAACACCAATAGAAACTAGTTGTCGTGGTAGGCTCACGGCAGATGTCATAGGATGGCTAAAGAGGAGGACAAACACAAGGGCACCGGTGGGCTCCAGAGGCGAGGTTGGCACAAGCAAGTGCATGACACGAGACGTACCCAGGTTCGGGGCTCTCCGGAGAAATAATACCCCTAGTCCTGCCGAGTGTGGTTTATATGAGGTGGATACAGGTTTGCTCCTAGAGTTGTTCTAGGGAAGAAGGAAGACAAGCCAGTGCATGGGTTGTTCCCTCTCTCTCTCTCTCTGTGTGTGTGTGTGTGTGTGTGTGTGTGTTCTACTGATGATCGATCCTTTGCATGGAGGGGCACCGGGGGTCTTATAGGTGTTGGGGAACGTAGCATGCAATTTCAAAATTTTCCTACGCTCACGCAAGATCTATCTAGGAGATGCATAGCAACGAGAGGGGGAGAGTGTGTCGACGTACCCTCGTAGACCGAAAGTGGAAGCGTTAGTATAACGCGGTTGATGTAGTCGAACGTCTTCTCGATTCAACCGATCAAGTACCGAACGTACAACACCTCCGAGTTTTGCACACGTTCAGCTCGATGACGTCCCTCGAACTCTTGATCCAACAAAGTGTCGAGGGAGAGTTTTGTCAGCACGGCGGCGTGGTGACGGTGATGGTGAAGTGATCCGTGCAGGGCTTCGCCTAAGCACTATGTGAATATGACCGAAGGCGTAAACTATGGAGGGGGGCGCCGCAGACGGCTAACAATGTTTGTTGTGTGTTCTAGACACCCCTCCCCACATATATATATAGGTGGGAGGGGGAGGGGACAGCCATGGGGCGCCCCAAGTAGGAGGAATCCTACTTGGGGGCCTCCTCCAATTCGGCCTCCCCCTTTCCTTTTCTCTGGAGGGGGAAAGGAAAGAGTGGAGAGGGGAAAGGAAGGGGGAATCCTATTCCCTCTATTTCCTTTCCTCCTCGCCTTTTCCTTTATCCACTTAGGCAGGCTCATATGGGGGCGCACCAGCCCACTAGGGGCTGGTCTGTCCCGCCCTTAGCCCAATAAGGCCCATATCTTTGCCGGGGAGTGCCTGGAACCCTTTTCGGTGACCCGATACATACTCGGTGTTGGGGAACGTTGCAGAAAACAAAAAAATTTCCTACGGTTTCACCAAGATCCATCTATGAGTTCATCTAGCAACGAGTGATCGGATGCATCTACATACCTTTGTAGATCGCGTGCGGAAGCGTTCAAAGAACGGGGATGAGGTAGTCGAACACGACGTGATCCAAATCACCGGAGATCCTAGCACCGAACGGACGGCACCTCCGCGTTCAACACACGTACAAGTGGGAAAAGCCCTCCTTCCCCCACTATATATAGGAGGGCCAAGGGGGGCGCTGGCCCTAGGAGATCCAATCTCCTAGGGGGGGGGGGCGGCCAAGGGAGGTTTCCCTCCCCCCCAAGGCACCTAGGAGGTGCCTTCCCCTCCTAGGACTCTTTCCCCTTGAAACCCTAGGCGCATGGGCCTATTGGGGCTGGTGCCCTTGGCCCATGTAGGCCAAGGCGCACCCCCTACAGCCCATGTGGCCCCCCGGGACAGGTGGCCCCACCCGGTGGACCCCCGGGACCCTTTCGGTGGTCCCGGTACAATACCGATAACCCCGAAACTTGTCCCGATGGCCGAAATAGCACTTCCTATATATAATACTTTACCTCCGGACCATTCCGGAACTCCTCGTGACGTCCGGGATCTCATCCGGGACTCCGAACAACATTCGGGTTACTGCATATACATATCCCTACAACCCTAGCGTCACCGAACCTTAAGTGTGTAGACCCTACGGGTTCGGGAGACATGCAGACATGACAGAGACGACTCTCCGGTCAATAACCAACAGCGGGATCTGGATACCCATGTTGGCTCCCACATGCTCCTCGATGATCTCATCGGATGAACCACGATGTCGAGGATTCAAGCAACCCCGTATACAATTCCCTTTGTCAAGCGGTATGTTACTTGCCCGAGATTCGATCGTCGGTATCCCAATACCTCGTTCAATCTCGTTACCGGCAAGTCACTTTACTCATACCGTAATGCATGATCCCGTGACCAGACACTTGGTCACTTTGAGCTCATTATGATGATGCATTACCGAGTGGGCCCAGTGATACCTCTCCGTCATACGGAGTGACAAATCCCAGTCTTGATCCGTGTCAACCCAACAGACACTTTCGGAGATACCTGTAGTGCACCTTTATAGTCACCCAGTTACGTTGTGACGTTTGGTACACCCAAAGCACTCCTACGGTATCCGGGAGTTACACGATCTCATGGTCAAAGGAAAAGATACTTGACATTGGAAAAGCTCTAGCAAACGAACTACACGATCTTGTGCTATGCTTAGGATTGGGTCTTGTCCATCACATCATTCTCCTAATGATGTGATCCCATTATCAATGACATCCAATGTCCATAATCAGGAAACCATGACTATCTGTTGATCAACGAGCTAGTCAACTAGAGGCTTACTAGGGACATGTTGGTGTCTATTATTCACACATGTATTACGATTTCCGGATAATACAATTATAGCATGAATAAAGACAATTATCATGAACAAAGAAATATAATAATAATGCTTTTATTATTGCCTCTAGGGCATATTTCCAACACTCGGTACCCCCGGAACACTTCCGGTGTCCAAATACTATCGTCCTATATATGAATCTTTACCTCTCGATCATTTCGAGACTCCTCGTCATGTCCGTGATCTCATCCGGGACTCCTAACAACATTAGGTCACCAAATCACATAACTCATATAATACAAATCGTCATCAAACGTTAAGCATGCGGACCCTATGGGTTCGAGAACTATGTAGACATGACCAAGACACCTCTCCGGTCAATAACCAATAGCGGAACCTAGATGCTCATATTGGTTCTCACATATTCTACGAAGATCTTTATCGGTCAAACCGTTATGACAACATATGTTATTCCCTTTGTCATATCGTCGGTATCTCCATACACTACAAAAAAAGACACTTCCGTGATGATACGTGTTTGTCACAATAGGTCACGTTTTCTGTCATGTATGTACATCCATGACAATTTTATGACAGAATCAAGATAGTCATACATGTGCTGTCGTGGAAGTGTTCCATGACATTACCAAAATTATCATCACGGAAGTGTCCACTTCCATGACGATAAATAGCGCGTCATGGAAGTGCTTTCGTCAAGGGTGACCGACACGTGGCATCCACCGTAACGGGTCGCCGTTAAGCTATCGGGTTCGGTTTTGGATCGATAACCCACTAACAGCCTGGACCAATGAGGATTTTCAACGTGTAAAATTCTCATTGGCCGGAGGAAACACGTGTTGGCTCACCGTTGGGATAGATGTCATCCATTCATTGGATAGGAGGCACCTATGATACGTCGACACGTGGCATGGCCCAATAGAGGCCCATTACGATGAAAAGGCCGGCCCGTTTGACTTGGTCAGAAGGTAATGGGCCGGCCCACGGAAAGCCTGTTAATGACCTGTTCGTATATAGCCCATTTATGACCCGCTAACTCACGGCCCATTACGGCCTATCGGAATTAAACTCAGTAGCTTCATCTGGGCCGTCCAATATGATTCCAGCCCGTTGTAACTTCCGGCCCATGTATGGCCCATGATGTCTTTCAGCCCATACGAGGCCATTTGTAACTCTTGGCCCATTAAGGCTCATGGTGAATCTGGCCCGCAATGAACAGTGTACCCCTTTATACCCATTAACGGCCCATTATTCCATTGGGCCGTTTCCAACCCGTGTTGTCTTTCGGCCTTCTCAGGGCCCATTTATTCTTGGGTTCATTTTCAGCATTCAGTTACTTACGACCCGTTATTGGCCTTTTCTGCTTGTGGGCCAAATTCAGCCCGCGGTTACAATCGGCTCGTTTACAGCCTATTAATTCGTTGGGTCGTTTTCATAGCGTCATCAAATACGGTCGATTAATGATAGCCCGTTATTGTCGTCCCATGAATGGACAATTCCAAATCTAGCCCGTTTATGGCCCATAATGCGGTCTTTTATTGACCCATGTTTGGCCTATCCATCATACGACACATAGAAGGCCCATTGATGCTACGACCCGTAGAAGGCCCATTGTTTCTACGGCCCTTAGAAGGCCCATTGTTTCTACAGCCCGTACGAGGCCCATGGTAACTATAGTAAATATGTAGCCCATGGTTATTGTGGCCTAGTTTTAAAAAATATGTTATTGCGGCCACTAGCAAACCGCGGAAAAAGAGCTGTACTGACTACAAGAAAACAAATAAACAAGACAACAAGGAAATAAATAAGTAAGCAACTTATGCTAGGCTATCACGGCTATTACACATATTACATCCACTGGGCATCAAAGTTCACCACCAGTGCAACTATAGGGAACAAAACAGCATAGCATATACACTGGTTGTCAAAGTTGGCGACCGGTGCAAATAAACGCCGCAGCAAAACAAGTACAGAACTGAAACCACTTCAGAAGATCTGAAGAAACAATATCCTGGGTACCCATAATGCTGGCAAGATGCTTAGCAAGCTTATTAACTTTCTCTTGTTTGGCGCTTAAATCCTCTAGCACTTGCTGTTGCACCAGGAAGTATGCATCTGAATTCTGCAGGGACTTCCTCAGTCCTTCGGCTTCCTATCGCATAACATCTGATCGATGTCTTTCAACTTGAAGTTGAGACTCAAGAAGCCAAACTGATTCAGGCAGCGAGTTCGAAGAGCTCGTGCCAGCAGTAGTAGCCAGTAACTCGAACACTACATCAATACAGGACTTTGGGGTTGTCTTAGTGTCTTCAATATAGTTTTTATCAGCTTTCTTGGAGACCAACAGGGATGTCTCACTATCTTGAACCTTATCTGCATTACTTCCTTTACCATTGCATAACGGGGTACTCTTCTCCAATATTTTATCCGCGTTCTAAAAGAGAAACAAACAAACACATCACAGGTTTACAATGTAGTATATGAAACTCATTTTGGTAAACTAGTTCAGTAGTAAGGTGGACAGGATAACAACATGAAACAAACATATATCTATGTAGTATGGTCATTGTATGGCCTATATCATTCTAGTTTATATTGCCAAATCAAGATAGATACAGTTCGAATCATATCTATTTAAGACAAAGCAGCATAGATAGAATATAAGTGTGGGAAACTACACAACAACAACAACACTTGTAATGTGCATGGCATGAGAGCATAACTGTTTATTCAATTGAAACTGAAATCAACATAGAGCAAGTTACAATAGCAAACACGTTAAAGAAACAGGTTTAAAACGTACCTGTTGTGCCATTGGAGTTTCAATTGCATCCTTCAAATTTGGAATTAGTTGGTATGAATAAATACAGTGATGCAAGAGCAAAGTAGTATGAACCATAGCTACGAAACCTGACTAGAGAACAATTCTTCTTCTGCTTTTAAGCGTTGACTTGGGGTTCAGAGTGGTGGTCCTCGTGCTTTGGGCACTGCAGTTGCCTTACTAATTGCTGGTGTTCGGGTGCTCTATGGTGGAGACAGTGTTGTGTCAACTGGAACTAGGTTACTATCTGCTGGGGTTGGGGTTAGAAGGGGTGTAGCTCGTTCTCTGTCCAACTGGGTAGGGGTACAATCTGCGTGAGTCTGGGTTATGTGTGGTGGGGCTGGTTCTTGGGCAAGTACAACCGTGGTTCTGCCGGGGTACTGATCCACGGGCACCTATGGGACCGGCGGGCCGGGTCCCTTTCGGTTTGGCGGGGGCGGAGGTCGCGCAAAGAGCAGATCGAGGCGAAGCACGCGAGCGATTTACCCAGGTTTGGGGCGCACGGATGCGTAAAACCCTACTCCTGCTTTGTGGTTTCGTATTGATTTCTAGCTCGGGAGCGCGGAGTGCTACAGTACACACCAGCGGCTAGCAAGACCGAGCGTGAGTGTTCGAACTGGCTAAACCCCCCCTTCTACGTTGCACATGGGCCTCCTTTTATATGCTCAAGGGGTTACCGACAGGTGGCAATGGAGGTAAAGGGCAAAAATGGAAAGGTGCTGTGGTAGGCACAGCTACCTGTTACAGTGTATCATACCTAACCCTGGCGGCAAGGGACAAGGGCATTAATTGCCCGTCTGTGTCGCCTAAACAGTACCGAAAGGGACTGCTAGGGACGCCACCGTTTGCCACGATGGTTATCTTATCAGCGCCTGCTTGCCACCGCACACCCCTAGCTGCACGGCCTCCTGCCACGTGTGCTTGGGAGGGTCCTAGAGCGACACGTTGGCGGGTGTGCTAGAGCGCGAGCACGAAGTGGGGGTTTCCCGCGGCAAGCTCCTTGCCGCGGTCGTCGTCTTGTCGTGTTTCGGGAGCTTGTCGCTCACCGGGCCTTGCCGGGACGCGCGGCGCGTCGCGGCAAGTTTTCTTGGTATGCCTTGGTTGGCCTTCCCGGCAAGCTCCTCTTGCCGGGGTTTTGTTTCCTTCCCGGCCAGCTCCTCTTGCCGGGGCCTTGGTTTGAGTACTTTGTTCTTGAATGGTCTTCAAAGTAGCCGCGGAGGGTCTTGGCGGTCACTCGGCAAGCCTTGCCGCGGGATGCTGCGACTGCCCGTGCACAAGTTCGGGATACTAGGGTACCCCTACTCTAGTACACCGACAGGAGCCCCCGGGCTTGGGCCAGACACGGTGCCGAGCGCTGTTGGGCCAGGCCCAAAACAGGGCACGGGCACACGCGGCCTAGGTTACGCCGTATCTTACTCTGTATCCACCGCGCCCTCCCCGAACGGCACGCGTTGAACGCGGCGTCGTGGGCGAGATCGTGGGTGGTTATTTTATTTGAAAATGCGGAACGTCCGCCCCCTCCCTCTTTATAAGAAGGGGAAACAGGGGCAGTTGGCGCACTCGCCCGTTGCCGTTCCCAATCTCAGAAACCTCCGCCGCTCCCTCGCCTTCCCAGAGCAGAGAGAGAGAGAGAGCAGCGCCCCGCCCCCCATTGCCGCCAGCATCACCAACGCTGTCGGCTTCCTCCACTGCTTCCGCCATGGCTCCGAAAGCCGACAAGGGGAAGGCCGTGAAGTCAACCGAGGCGCAGCGGCTCGCGGCGCTGCGGAAGGAGCGGGCAGTTTCCCCCCCAAGCTTGCCGCGAAGGAGCTGAGGGAGAGGTACTACCTCTTCTGGTCGGCGGAGACGCGCGCGCATCCGCGCACAAAGGTACTCCCCGCCATTGCTTGGAAGAAGGCTCCGAACGGATACCCCTTTTTTGCTCTGTTCTTCTACTGCGGGCTCTGTCCGCCCTTCTCTGATTTCTTCTGCGACATCATGAACACCTATGGATTCCATCTCCTTGACTTCACTCCCAACGCCATCCTGACAATGGCAGTTTTCGCACACCTCTGCGAAAACTTTGTCGGAGTCCTTCCCAACGTAGCCCTCTTCCGCCACTTCTTCATACCCCGAGTAGAGAGAGGAGAGCCTCTATCCGGCGGGATTGCCTGGATCTCAAGGGCCGGCAAGAAAGAGACCTATCTGGAGGGAGAATTCCGCGGCAAGTGGGAGGAGTGGAGAGCTGATTGGTGCTAGATTGACGAGGAGAGCCCGCAGCCATTTACCATCCGACGCCGAACCCCAGTAGCACGCGGCAGCGATTGGAGTGACATGGCTCCGGAGGACGCCAGGCTGAAGATTGCCATCACCAGGATCCTGCGCCTGAGGCTTGCCGGGCTTACTGTTGGCGCTGTTGGCGCAGACTTCCTTCGCCGCCGCATCGCCCCCCTGCAGGAACGGGGGAGGCCCACTTGGGAGTTCAAGAACGCGGCAGACATCATGAGGCTGCGGCCAGGCCTCAATTACAACTTCACAGTCCTGGAGCTCAATGCGATGTTGCAGGAGCTGTTCAAATATGACCCCCAGCATCCCGAGGTGTTCAGGTTGCCGGGGGGCGTCGTGCCTTTGTGCAACAATTCCGCGCTCGACCGCATTCGTGTAATGATGCCGGAGTGCGACTCGCACGGGATTGTGCCAACTTGGCAGGAGCCTGCAGACGAGGTCGTGCAGCAATTCTTCGACGACTTGGTGGAAGTGCCAATCCGCCTCGATGAGAAGGACGGCCTCACCCGCGACACCACGGATGCGGAGATGGCGCTCATCGCCACTAGGCTGGAGGAGGCAGCGGCAGCCACAGCCGCGGGCGAGTTCGGGTTCACTGCGGAGGAGGCCGATGCAGCAGAAGCGGCAAGCCGTGCCGAGCGAGGGGAGCCTGCCGGCAAGAAGGGGCTTGCCGGGTAAGACACCGAGCCGAGCGAGCCCGCCAAGGACACGAGCGGCTCGTTGCAAATCGACTCTTCTTCCACCTCGTCTTCAGACAGCTCACCTGAAGCAGAGCCTCCATCCCCACCAAGAAGGCGCCTCCGCAAGGTTGGTGATGTGGCGGAGCGGCAAGCGGGCCAACAGTCTCCACGCCGCGTGACACGCTCGACCACGGCAAACACCGTTGCCGCGGGAGCGCCTCATGCTACGACGGCAACTGGAGCGGAGTCTAGCCGGACCACCGCTTCAGTCCCTGCCGCTACCCACGCCGTGCCAACAGCCGGAGCGGGGTCGTCTCAGACCGCCGCTACTGCTCCCTCCAAGCGGCCGAGGGAAGCTTCTCCTCCGCCTCCTCGCGCCGGGCGCGCGCCAGGCTTCGACTTCTCCGCGTTAAGCTCCGACGAGGAAGAAGAAGAAGAGTAAGCTTCTCTTGTTGTACTTGCATTTCTTCAACTCTTGCTGTTGGTCTTGTTTCTCACTTGCTTTTCCCTGAATCTGTTCCTCTTTAGGACTCTGGCCCAGAGAGCGATAAAGAGAGCTAAGGCCCCGGTGATCAACATCGAGGACGAGCCCACTGCGACAACAGGTGGCGCGCCCGAGACAACCTTGCCGGAGCCGGCGACTTTCCTCCATGGCAGCCCCCAGCGTAAGTGTGTGAATTATTTTTCGCGGCGAGGCATGCATGGGTACTTGTCTTTGCTGATATCTGCTTGTTGACTTGTGTAGGAGCCGAGCAGCCCCACCAGGAGCTAAGGGAGAATCCCCCGACAAGGGAGAATTCTCCGGCAAGGGAAGGCTTCCCGGTGAGGGAGAAGTCTCCGGCAAGGGAGGGTTCTCCGGCGAGGGACAGCGCCAGCGGCCCCCCGACGACGGAGACCACGACCGCAGAGCCTGGTGCAGGTACTCCCCTTGCTTCAAAACTTCTCTTGGATCCTTCTTTTCTTGATCTTTATGGGTTTCTGCTGGATTCTGTTTGACTCTTTTCCCCTTTTCCGGCCGTCAGATCCATCCCCTGCGGAGCAAATGGAGACAGAGGTCGCCGCCGACGAAGCAGCCGGCGCTGGAGACGCCACCGGCGCAGAGGCCGCCAAGGCTGACGCCGCAGCAACTGGCGAGGAATCTGGCGATCGTACTGACGGCCCAGAGGCCGCAGGAGCGCTAGGCGCTACGCCGACCGCCGACCCATCCGCCGAAGCCGCAGCGCCAAGTTCCAAGGATCCTCAGCCGGGCGTTTATTTGAAGGCCGGCGACGACGTCTTTATCAATCTTCCCTGGGCATCAAGCTTCAGAGCGCCGGTCGAGGGGGAGGTCTTCGACGGAGAAGTGCTAGCCTCCGCGGGGCTGAAGCTGGTCGACGCGCCAAGCAGCAGCAGCAACGAGCCCGAAGAAGAGCGGCTGCTGCGCAGGTTGATGTCGCTCTACCGCACGCGACAAGCCAAGCTGGAGTCCCGCGAGGCGCTTGTCGCGAAGGCGGGAGCAGACATTGAAAAGCGCGCGGACGAGCTCGGGGGTTTTCACTGGGAAGCCCTCCGATCCCTGGCGGAGGAGCGGGAGCAGCTCGCTGAAGCGCGGAAGGCCTTTCTCCTCGAGAAGGCTGAAGCCGAAGAGCGCCAGCGACTTGCCGCTGTGAAGCTAGCCGCGGAAGAGGGCGAGCTGGCGCAGCGGAAGGTCAATCTCGACGCCCACGAGGAGGAGCTTGCCTCGCGCGAGGAGAAGATTGGCGGAGCCCTCAAGCAAGCGGAGGATGCTGCCGCCGCCGCCGAGGCCGCCAAGGAGGAGTTGAAGACGAAGGTGGCGCGGCTGGAGGCCGATCTCTCCGAGAAGGGCAAGGAGCTCAGGGCCGCCAAGGTCTCCAACGTGGATCTTGAGTTGAAGCTAACCACTTTAACCAAGACTCTGGACAGCGCCAAGAAGCGGGAGGCGGCCTTGAAGGAGGAAATCAAGGCCGACAAGGCGCTGCTGGAGAGCGCTGCACCGCCCAGAACACCTTCAGGGAGACTGTGACGCACTGGACGGAGAGTCTGGTGAACGCCACCACAGATATCGACAAGGAGCTGGCGCAGCTGGGGATGGAAGATCTTGGGTATCCCTCCGATGACAACCTCCAGTCCAGCGCCAAGCTCGTCCTATTCTTCAAGGGCGTGGCGACGGCCCTTCAGCGACTCCGAGAGAGGATCCCCAAGCAACTAGCTGACGAGTCGCGCGAGATCTGCACAGGAGCCCTCGAGAAAGTGTTGATGAAGGTGGCCTTCCGCAATCCGGGCCTCCGCCTCACCAACATCCTCAGGTCCTTGCCGTCAGAAGCTGATCTGGATGAGCTCAAGGCCCTTGTCGCGCCCATTGTGGACAAGGTGAGCGGGATCAAGCGGGTCGAAGGCGGTCGCGTAGATTAGGCCGCTCATTTCTTCTTTTCTTGTCGCTGCCCATCATGTCATGAAAACAATTTATCAGAGCTGCGACAAGCTATTTTTGTAATATAACTTTATTCTGGGTATTATTTGCAATGTCATTCCCTCTACTTGACTCTTTGCTTTGTATGCTTTTACCCTACGCTTTCAGGGAACTTGCCGGTGCAGGCACTTTAGCCGCGAGCGCTGAGTGCGGAACGTCAGCAGCCTGCTGGCAGTGCCGCTACCGGCAAGAAACCTTGTCGCGACTAGTTGCAGCTCACTTAATGTTGTCGAGTGGACTCGAAACAAAGTAAGGGCGCCAGCAGCTCACTTAATTTGTTGAGCGGACTCGAAACAAAGTAAGGGCGCTAGCAGCTCACTTAATTTATTGAGCGGACTCGAAACAAAGTAAGGGCGCTAGCAGCTCACTTAATTTATTGAGCGGACTCGAAACAAAGTAAGGGCGCTAGCGGCTCACTTAATTTATTGAGCGGACTCGAAACAAAGTAAGGGCGCAACTAGCTACGAGTAGGTTCCTCCGCGCACAGGTTTTCCATACAAAGTGCGGTCGTTCGAGGGAAATAACTTAAAAATTAAAAAAATTGATTGCTCAAACTTTGGCAACTTAGCTTTTCTGTCGTTTGCTCCTCGGCAAGGCGAAACTCTCTTGAACGACGCCTGGTCCATACCATCATCTTCTCCTCTCCTCTCCCCCCCGGGCAAACTTGTGGGCGAGGGGAATCTACTTTTGAAAAGAAAGGAGAGGCAATATAGATATGGAGCTTTACGGCTCGTTAGTGCTTACCGTGGAGTAGGTGCTGCACAAAGTGTCAGATCATATATGCAAAAAAAAATAGAAAGCATAAAACCGACAAAATGCGCGGAGCACGTGAGCTTTATTTATGTACTGGGCCACTGGACTTGCCGCAGCTCACGAGTGAAAGCAGGGCAACCTACCGTGTACGGCAAGTCGCCTGGCTCCCCTGGCGCATGCATGTCAACAGAGGGCGCCGGATCTGGTTCACACAACTTCGACGCCTCCTACCTGGCGCGCCAAAGATGCCGGGGTACTGATCCACGGGCACCTATGGGACCGGCGGGCCGGGTCCCTTTCGGTTCGGCGGGGGCGGAGGTCGCGCAAAGAGCAGATCGAGGCGAAGCACGCGAGCGATTTACCCAGGTTCGGGCCGCACGGATGCGTAAAACCCTACTCCTGCTTTGTGGTTTCGTATTGATTTCTAGCTCGGGAGCGCGGAGTGCTACAGTACACACCAGCGGCTAGCAAGACCGAGTGTGAGTGTTCGAACTGGCTAAACCCCCCTTCTACGTTGCACACGGGCCTCCTTTTATATGCTCAAGGGGTTACCGACAGGTGGCAACGGAGGTAAAGGGCAAAAATGGAAAGGTGCTGTGGTAGGCACAGCTACCTGTTATAGTGTATCATACCTAACCCTGGCGGCAGGGGACAAGGGCATTAATTGCCTGTCTGTGTCGCCTAAACAGTACCGAAAGGGACCGCTAGGGACGCCACCGTTTGCCACGATGGTTATCTTGTCAGCGCCTGCTTGCCACCGCGCACCCCTAGCTGCACGGCCTCCTGCCACGTGTGCTTGGGAGGGTCCTAGAGCGACACGTTGGCGGGTGTGCTGGAGCGCGGGCACGAAGTGGGGGTTTCCCGCGGCAAGCTCCTTGCCGCGGTCGTCGTCTTGTCGTGTTTCGGGAGCTTGTCGCTCACCGGGCCTTGCCGGGACGCGCGGCGCGTCGCGGCAAGTTTTCTTGGTATGCCTTGGTTGGCCTTCCCGGCAAGCTCCTCTTGCCGGGGTTTTGTTTCCTTCCCGGCCAGCTCCTCTTGCCGGGGCCTTGGTTTGAGTACTTTGTTCTTGAATGGTCTTCAAAGTAGCCGCGGAGGGTCTTGGCGGTCACTCGGCAAGCCTTGCCGCGGGATGCTGCGACTGCCCGTGCACAAGTTCGGGATACTAGGGTACCCCTACTCTAGTACACCGACAGGTTCTATCTGCATCGATAGGTAGCACGATCTTTTCTGAAGACCGTGTTTTTACTCCCACAGGCACTGCCATCACCCCCTCCAATTGAAATGGCTGATAAACAAGAAAAGTAATTGAATGTACAGACATTGGAAGAGACATGTGCAATGGATAGTATGGAAGAAAACAGTGCATGAAATAATTCACATTTATGTTGTCTAACCAAACAGAATAGCGGGACATAATTTCACATATATGATGGCTAATTAAACAGGATAGCATGACGCAATTTCACATGTATGATGGATAACTAAACATGATAGAATGACATACTTAAAAATATGATGACTATGTAAACAGGATGACATGATATAACTATACGATGTGTCTATTGAAGTGGTTGGCATGCCATAAATCACGAACATGTCATCGATGGAAACATGATGACATGATATAATTCATGGATAGAATGACATAATTCAAAATATGATGACTATGTAAACAGGATGAGATGATATAACTATATTATGTCTTTAGAAAATGGGTTGGCATGCCATAATTCAGATACATGTTGTCTATGTAAACATCTTGGCACGATATAATTCAAAATATGATTTATATACTAAGCAAGTGAGCAGAGGGCAATCGCATATATGATGTGTCAACTAAGGAGATGACATTCAATATTGTGTATATGATGTAAAAACTAAGCATTGCAATACAACATATGCATGATATGAGTAATATAACCCTGCCAAGTTTGAGCATACACCTCAGGGGGATAATAGGACTGGTCATCTGCCTATGAATCCTCCTCTGAAGAGCTATCTGTAACCAGCAAGATATCTACTTCAGCAGGTAGCATTGTCTGCTCTGAAGACCTTGTTTTCACTCCAGATTTCTCCATCACCAATTCAAATGGTTGATGCACAGGAAAAGCAGTTGAATATACAAACATTGTCGACAAATGCAATGAGAAATACAAAAAAGTACAACATGATATAATTCAAATATATGACGCTTGGCTAAACAACATGGCATTGCATAATTCACATATATAATGCATTGCAACAAGATAGCATTGCATAATTCATATATATAATGTCTTGCAACAAGATTGCATCGCATAATTCAAATATATGGTAATTAGACACTAAACATGTGGCATTCACACAAAAGCATGTCTAAACTAAGCAAATGACATAGCAATGCAAGATACCATATGCACGATATGAGAAACACAACCCTGCCAAGTTAGAGCATGCACCTCGGGGGGGGGGGGATAGGACTGGTCATATGTCTCTGAATCCTCCTCTGAGGAGCTATCCGTAACCAGCAAGACATGCGCTTAGTCAGATAGCATTGTCTGTTCTGAAGACCTTGTTTCCGCTTCAGATTTTCCCATGCCCGTGCCGAATGGCTGATGCACAGGAAGAGTAATTGAATGTACTAAAATTGTTGACAAATTTAACACATAATAAAAAATTATGACATGATATAGTTCATATATAAGATAACTGGCTAACCAGGGTGGCATTGCAAAATTCACATATATGATGTCTGGCTAAACAAGATGGCATTGCATGATTCACATATATAATAAAGAAACTAAACAGATGGCATTGACACAAAGCATGTCTAAACTAAGCAGATGACATATTTGATGTATACAGTAAGCAATGCAAGGCACCATATGCATGATATTACCAACATCAGCATGCCAAGTTAGAGCGAAGACCTCAGGGGGTAAATAGGAGTGGTCTTCTCCTTCTGAATCCCCCTCAGAACAGTTATCTTCCTCTTGATTACGATCCGAAATGGGTGGAGGGGGGCTGCCTTTGCGCCCACCATGGAGCGACGTCTGCATGAAATTTTATTTCCACGCAAGGCTCGTCTCTTTTGCTCTACATGTTCAGTTCCACCGTGTACAATAACTGACATGCATAGGAATAAAACATAGTGAGATTGTGGAAGGAGTGCATGCACAAATCCAGAGTGATGGTAGCAAACTGTGGATAGACCCAAAACCAATGATGGCAGGCAGATAATAGCTTTAGTTAAAAAATACAGATAATGGATCCTTTAATCTTTGTTTGCACCTAACATGAAACTCATAGTAGACACCCGAGATTAACCAGATAGTAGACAGATAGTACTGATTGCTGCCCCAATATGTACCCCACAACCATTTAAAAAGTCAAGTTTCAGCATTAGTTTGGACCTGACTCGGAGTCTAATAGGCGAACACGACGATAAAGTAGCATATCATCATATTAAGCGATGCATAACATAAGAAGACATGGAAGAGTGCTGATACGTCTCCGTCGTATCTATAATTTTTGATTTTTCCATGCCAATATTCTACAACTTTCATATACTTTTGGCAACTTTTTATACTATTTTTGGGACTAACATATTGATCCAGTGCCCAGTGCTAGTTCCTCGTTGTTGCATGTTTTTTGTTTGGCAGAAAATCCATATCAAACGGAGTCCAAATGGGATAAAAACTGACGAAGATTTTTTTTGGAATATATGTTATTTTTGGAAAGAAGAATCAACGCGAGACGATGCCTGAGGGGGCCACGATGCAGGGGATGCACCCTAGGGGGGCAGGCGCGCCCTGGGCCCTCGTGGCCACCCCGTAATGCGGTTGATGCCCTTATTTCACCGCAAGAAAGCTAATACCCGGATAAAAATCGTGTCCAAAATTCAGCCCAATCGGAGTTACGGATCTCCGGGAATTTAAGAAACGTGAAAGGACAAAATTAAAAAACGCAGAAACAGAGAGAGACAGAGAGACAGATCCAATCTCGGAGGGGCTCTCGCCCCTCCGCCGCCATGGAGGCCATAGACCAGAGGGGAAACCCTTCTCCCATCTAGGGAGAAGGTCAAGGAAGAAGAAGAAGAAGGGGTCCCTCTCTCTCTCTCTCTCTCTCTCTCTTCCGGTGGCGCCGGAACGCCGCCGAGGCCATCATCGTGTGATGGCGATCTACACCAACACCTCCGTCATCTTCACCAACATCTTCATCACCTTCCCCCATCTATCTACAGCGGTCCACTCTCCCGCAACCCATTGTACCCTCTACTTGAACATGGTGCTTTATGCTTCATATTATTATCCAATGATGTGTTGCCATCCTATGATGTCTGATTAGATTTTCGTTGTCCTATCAGTAATTGGTGAATTGCTATGATTGGTTTAATTTGCTTGTGGTTATGTTGCTGTCCTTTGGTTCCCATCATATGAGCGCGTGCGTGGATCACAACATAGGGTTAGTTGTATGTTGATAGGACTATGTATTGGAGGGCAAGAGTGACAGAAGCTTCAACCTAGCATAGAAATTGATGCATACGGGATTGAAGGGGGACCAATATACGTTAATGCTATGGTTGGGTTTTACCTTAATGAACGTTAGTAGTTGCGAATGCTTGCTAATAGTTCCAATCATAAGTGCATAGAATTCCAAGTTAGGGATGACATGCTAGCAGTGGCCTCTCCCACATAAAACTTGCCATCGGTCTAGTAAAGTAGTCAATTGCTTAGGGACAATTTCGCAACTCTTACCACCACTTTTCCACACTCACTATACTAACTTTATTGCTTCTTTACGTAAAACAGCCCCTAGTTTTTATTTACGTGCTCTATATATTCTTGCAAACCTATCCCGTTACACCTACAAAGTACTTCTAGTTTTATACTTGTTCTAGGTAAAGCGAATGTCAAGCGTGCGTAGAGTTGTATCGGTGGTCGATAAAACTTGAGGGAATATTTGTTCTACCTTTAGCTCCTCATTGGGTTCAACACTCTTACTTATCGAAAGAGGCTACAATTGATCCCCTGTACTTGTGGGTTATCAAGACCTTTTTCTGGCGTCGTTGCCGGGGAGTTATAGCATGGGGTGAATATTCTCATGTGTGCTTGTTTGCTTTATCACTAAGTAGATTTTATTTTGTGCTCTTGTTTTCTATCTTTAGTTATGGGTAGGAAACGTAAAATACCAAAAAAATTAGTGGTACCTACTGAACCAATGGTTGAAGAACCACTCAAAATCTATCACATTACTGAAGCTTGTTACTTGGATCATCTTCGATCTCTATGTGCTCGGGCTGAAACCCCAACTAGCTTAGTTGAGGGCAAATCTTTAGATGAGCATGCTTGTTATGTGCGATACCGCATATCTGAAAAAGGGAAACTTTTGCTAGATCAAATTCACCATTTGCAGTGCTATGCTTGGAACTTATGTGAAATATATGATTGTACTTGTTGTTCTAAAGACCCTAAGAAACACCTTTCTTACCAATGTGGGTTTAGTGATAATGGAATTGTATCTTCGTATACTAAGGGTGTTTATGATTACTATGATGTTCAACAAATTGAAGAATTTGTTGCTTTTAGGGGTACTTGTGAAATTGCTTCTTTTATTGAAGAGTGTGATACTACTCTCTACAAATCTGAAAATTTGGCCATATTTAAATATTGCTATAATAATTATGCTTCTAATCCTTATATTAAACCATATATTAAGGACTCCTTTGCTGTCCAAGAAGAGACTAATTGATGTGGAGCATCCCACGTTCATCCCCATGTACACTCCGACTACTCTCCAAGCCTCAAGTGAACATAAGACGAAACCTCAAGTATACGCCATTGGACACAAGGTGAACTCGCTCCTCTCCGAATCGTCACTTTTCACATGTGAGACATGGCTACTACCTCAAACATGTGTGCTATGCATGACCAGGAACCAAGAGGAAGCCCATAGACAAGAAGGCGAGGACACCAAGCGCGAGGAACAAGAAGAAGAGTTGCGGAAGAAGCTCCAGCCACCGGACGACCGGCGACCCCGCACCCGAGCCCAACGAGCGGACGTTCGACGCCAGCGGACGACCAGCGACCGGACGACCGGCCACCTCCGGAAATCCGGCACTCCAGCATCCGAGCCAGATCAAGCGGACGTCCGACGTCTACCGGACGTCCGCCCGCCCGTGAGCCACTGGACGACCGGTCCTCAGCGGACGTCCGGTATCTGTCTGCGCACAGTGTTCGGGCCCGAGGCCCATGTACCCCTTCACTTCGCTCCTTTTGCACTAAGACTATAAATAGACCACCCCACCTCCTAGTTAGGGTTAGCAAAGGATTAGCTCATATTTTGTGTGAGAGCTTTGCTCATCCACTTGGATACCTTCTCCTCGGAGATTCGAGCCTCCACCGGAGAAGATCCCCCAAACAAATTCAAGACCCCTTTTAGGGAAGAACTAAAGACCTCCTCACGGAGAAGACCGGCTACCCTTGTATCATCATTAGTTGTCCGTGGATCGTGTATCTTTCCTTATGTATTCGAGGATCTAGCACATGTGTGACTTATTCGTGTTGGTTTAGTGTTTCCTCTTGTGTTTTCCCTCTTTTCCCTCTCGTGTTCCTCGTGTTTTTCACGGGATCCGCTCCTTTCATGAAAGATCGGCCGATTAGGGTTCCACCCTACATCATCTTGGTATCATGAGCCACGTTGATCATGATTTCGGAGCCTCCCCTCGTTGTTTTCTAGCCTAATTTTGTTGTGTTCTTCCCTAAATTCGAAAATCCCCACCAAAAATAGCCCCAATTTTTTTTGTGATTTGTTGGTTTGACGAAGTTTTGTTGGATTTGATCCATAGATTTGCTTGGTTTCAAGTGGATCTAGCATCTCCCCAAGTTTCCCCATCTTTCACCCACAAAATCTCATCAATTTTGACCTCAAAATCCCCAAATTCCGCCCAAAATCGCGTCCCGAATCTCAGATCTCGAGTTGACCCCAACCCACCGGACGACCGTCGCTTTACCGGACGTCCGGACACCCAGGAAGCACCGGACGTCCAACCTTACCGGACGGCCGGAACCCCTAACCCGAGCTGAAATTAGCGGATTTCCGACCCGACCGGACATCCGGTGACCGGACATCCGTCCATTTCCGGACGTCCGCTATGTGTAAAAATTGACTTCGCTCAAATTTTGTTTCGGCCATAACTAATTCATCCGAACTCCGATTTTGACGTTCTTTAGCTCGTTTGAAAGCTCTTGACATCCCCCTTCCCACAAAAATACCATCAACATCTTTTGACTCCATCAAAATTTGTGAATTTTGGCATCTTTGCCTAGGGCTTCCACCACATCATCCGCTACACCACCACCGACTTTCGCAACCTAACCAATTTTGTTCCCCATAGCATTAATGGTTGCTTGAGTAGTGATTCGAGTCTCCTAAGGTGTTTCAACTACTTAGGACGGTTGCTTCCTCATCAACCACCACCACCACTACCGCATAGGCTTACCCACCATACATTTCTGCCACACCGACTTAACCCAATTTTGTTTGTGTTGTGAGTTGTGTCTCCTAAGGTGTTTCGGCTACTTAGGGACCGTGCTTCCAACTCCGACACCGTGTATAGTACACCACCATAACCTCCACTTCCACATTGACTACTCGCATAACCCATCATTCCACCACCGCATCCCGCTACCACCATTTTGACATTTGACATTTGAGATTTTGAGTTCGCGGTTTTTCCATTTCCTAAGGTGTTTCGGCTACTTAGGGATGAGTCTCCATCATCTTGGTATCTCCATCAAGATCACCGCCACTCATCATCGACACGGAAGGTAACCTCCATATCATCTCGGTATTGTGGTATCCCTCCATTGTATATTCCCTTGCCATTGCATTGATAACCCCTATCCCATTTTGCGTCACTTGCCTATCGAGACTAGCCTTTGAGTATTGCCGGCAACGTTACTTGTGCACATTAGTGATCTACACCATACATTGCATACATACCATACCATATCGGTATCATCTTGGTATCATATCATCCTTTGTGCCACAAGTTTGTTCCCGCATATATAGAATTGCTATCTTGGTTTGTGCATTGTGCAAAAGTGGCCCCCCAAAAAGAATAAAGCTTTTAAGCAAAGAAAAAGAGCAAACAAGCTTGTAAGCAAGTGCCATAAGCATCATACCACATTGCATATAAGATTATCATATCCGATCATCTTGGATCATACCACCGGAACATCATATACATAGCATACTTGGGATAGAAGTCGCTGCATTTTTGTCTCCTATAGGTTGTGCACAAGTTTCGTATCCGCCTATTGAGCAATCGTGCTAGCGTCTCTCTAGAGTTGTGCAACAAGAGCATTTTCCGTGGATTCCACATTTTGAGCTCATTCCTTGGTTGCACGACCCCATTTATCTATCCGTGTGTGTGTTTTCGTGTGCCACATATTGCTATTGGTCTACTTGTTTCACTTGCGAATTTGTGAATCTCTTTCAATATTATTGACTCTTTCTAACATTTTGCATCAATTTTTTTGTGCCACTATCCTCACCGAGCTCCACCATAAGCCTTACTTGTGTAGGTGTGAGAAACCAACAAGACTTGGTACCAATTGTGCTATTTCCTTGTCCACATTGGAGTGATCATTGATTCACTTTCAACTTCGGTCAAGGTACATTTGGTATACATTCTTCTCCTTTCTACACTCATATTTGCTCGAGTACTGTGATGGATAGGCAAGGCATTTCATCTCCGGTCTTCCACAACAATGACGGCGTGAACAACTACATCACCAAAGCGTCAATCTTCGATCTACAACAACAAATGCAAGGCGCACAATCAAGATTGCGAGAGCGCATTGAGAACCTCTCCATCGACATTCGTCACTCTGAAGCAAGGAAAAGGGACTACATCAACAACAAGCTTTCCGCACAAAAGGAGGAGCAAGATGCAAGGATGGAGGAGATTCGAACCTTGTTAATCAACCGTTCTTCCCCTTCATCATCCTCAAGGCGGCGACGTTCAAGTCACAAGTCTTCAGAGCGCAAAAATGATGCAAGTGCAAGTTGTCCACGTCCACATCTCCATGGCGACCACCATCACGTTCGTGATCCACCTCGTCATGAAGGGCAAGTCACCTCCAAGCAACATGTGCACGACGACGACGAATGACATCTACTACGAGCTCGAGTGTGACAACGCCAACATCATCATGACGATGCTCACCAAGCGCATATGCACAAGTCCCAACAAGCCCTACTTCACGCCAAGTCCAAACTTCATGAGCACAAGAGAAGACCGCGAGACAAGCACCACCACGACGGAGCTACGGCTACACCAACCACTTCGGCATCTTTGCCAAGTGTTCTCAAGGCATCTTCGCCTTTGGACGTACGACATCTTTGCCTACTTCCCATGAGTTCGCCTACATCGACATCTTCAAGTACAAGGCGACCACCTACGAGCGAGGGCGACACTTCCATCTTCGGAAGCCCCTCAAGGAAGATGGCCGAGCACGGGAAACTCCCTTCGGTCATGGAGACGAGCTACGAGGTGCCACATCATATGGGCCTCCTCCAACAAGACAGCGATAATAAGGTCGAGCAAGGGTCATCCCCCTCGACCACGGTGACTCGCACGAACCTCTTCAACAACATGAATACGGCGCCCATATTGGACTCATACTCCGAGTCAAGTTACGAGACCGCACATGAGACCTTACCTTTGGTCTTAGAGGAGAGTGATGATGTGCCATATTTGTCCTTCATCCACGACTACGACTACGACATGATTGAGCATGGAGACATTTGCACCAGCATCTCTCCGACACCGACATGTGACGAGATGCCCCAATTGCCATGTGAGGAGAGCCACCACCACATGAGTGACATGAGTGACTCCACCATACGTGACATTGAGAGCATTTCCTATGAGAGGATGAGTGTGACCACCACTAGCCCCACACTTGAGAGCATGCCACACATTCTATGTGAGGTTGAGAGCCATTTGAGTGACTCCACCAACCATATGAGTGAGAGCAACCAAGAGGGAGTGAGTGAGCCACAACACTTAGTGAGTGAGGTAGTTGACATGGCATGTGAGGCCACTATGATTTCTAACGGCATAACCTCTACTCCTAGTGTGTTTTCTTCTTTGGTGCTAGGTCTCCTACATGACGACATGCCTATCCTCGACGAGTCCATACCTCCAAAGGAGACGATGATGACCATGGTGGAAGAAGATGCACCCCCACATGGTTCCATCAAGATGAATATGACCACGACTCGGTCTTCGACACCTCACCTACAACACCCGAGCGATGCTCCAAAGGTAACATAGGTGATGGTGCTTCTCTTGTCCCACTAGTGGACTATTTTACGAATGATTGCTTGCATGATGTTGACACACCTATTCCCATGCTTCATGCTAGTGCGACTTCCTCATGTCATGACTTACCTATTTATGATGAATATGATGACGAGCATGTCGAGTTGCCTAGTTGTGATGCTATGCTCCATAGGATATCATGTGAAAATTCTATTGGTCACATCATGTTTGACAATCCATTGAACTTGTCATATGCTATGAGTGAGATCTCCCATATTGCATCATTTCAATCTCAACATAATAGCTATGCATGCCCCATTACCATAAATCCCATTTTCACTTATGGCATAGATGACAAGATGATGGTCATTGGCTTTTGTTTTTCATGTGATGACATTGCCATGCTTCCTTTACATGATTTGCGCAATTCACCTACTATGCCATGCCATGATCACAATGTTCCAACTAAGCATTGTTTTGGATGTTGTCAAACCACTAATGATCATGAGGAGACCCCCATAGTTTCCTCATACATATTAGGAGATTTTGGTGCATTTCATACATTGCATGATTCTCATAATTGCTTGCACCATATGTATTCCATGAATAACAATGCTCTACATATTTCTTGTGATGCATTACACAATTTGAGTCTCCATTATGCTATACATAACAACAAACCTATCATGATGGATGACATGTTTCTATATCACACATCTCATTTATTCGAGCATTGGATATTTTGTGCTAGCCAACACAAGCACGTGCGCATCATGATGGATGATGTGTACATCTACCACGCACACACAATTTTCCCTTTGTCTTTGTTTTGTGTAGGTACTCACGTATACTCGTCAACCTCTCAATCCCAAGAGTTGACGAAACGAGCTCTTCAGAGCAAAGATGACACTATCCTTCCCACCGCTCTCTTCGCGCAACGACTACGCACATCTCTTTCACTTGGCTCTCACACGGCTATGGGCTATATACCGCCTGTCACTTCATGCTCATTTTACCATGTTCACTTTGCATGATATGCTTGCTATGCCTTTGCCATGCAATTGTGACCCTTGATTGCATCTACCCATGATTCACCATTTTACTACTCATATGTGTATTTGCATGCTTGGTGGAGATCCTTGTCGCTGTTGCCATGTTTATCATGTGCCTCATGCTATTGATGCTTGTTGTGTTGGGAGAGTCATGATGTCCCATTGCTATTTACATATGGCCTCTCGCCAATACATTGATGCTATTTTTCTCATATCTTGCTTTCATGCTTGTGCTATGTCATGTGAATTATTCATGCACACTATTTGCACCCATGACATGCTTGACATGATTACCTCTAGTATGTTGCATCTTCGCACTACTAGCTCACACCATTTGATTGCTATGATTGCTTGCTTTGTTGCATCACCCATGTTCCTTTCTTGCTCGCTTTATTGGGTTGATGACATATATGTTCATGCCTCTCACATGATATATCTTGTTCATTGTTGCTTGCCTCCAATTGTTGCATCTTTGCTTATTGATTGTGGAGACTTGGACATCTTACTTGTGATGCATGCTTATTTGATTGAGCCTATTGTATTTGGTTGTTCTCGCATCATATGCCTCCATACTATGAAATGCTCCCTTGTTCTTTCTTATGATGAGCATGATGCATACACTTGTTGGGTATTTTACCACACGAATGATAGGTTTTGCATTTCCGCTAACCTCATTTGTTTTTCCAAGTGTTTGTCATGTTCTTTCATTTTGAAGGATCAACAAGGCAATACCGTCATGATACAATCTGGTTATGTGAAGGCGTACACGATGCGCGACACCAACATCTTCGTGAACATTCCTAAGGTGAACTCCTTCCCTTTGAGCCATCCTCAATTACGCATATTGGATGGGTCACTCTTTCATTGTTGTCTCCTTCTTGTTGTCTACATGATACATCTCGCGAACGGAGGAGCGACATGGGAGATTGGCTCTATGGACCTTCAAGTTGAGGAGCACTCGGACTTTGGATGCACCTTTGAACCTCCACTCATGCCACGACATCGAGCATTGGTACACCAACACCTCCATATTTGTTGATTGTGCTCACACATGTCATGCTCGATGGACATATCATACACATGACAAATTTGCATCTTATGCATGGATTGCCTCATATTATGATTGCCTTGTTGCATCTTGTATCCCCATGTCATCCATGATATATGAGCTTGTGCATTTTCTTAGCAAATTTTTTGTGATCTACCTTGATGGCATATTCATACATCATGATCATATTGCCCATCATCAATTGCATGATCACATACTCATTTTGAGCACCCATTACCATGTCCATGCTTTTGATAAACCATCCCATTATGACATCATTTTGCACCGTGGTCGCATTGATCATATTCACAATACATTTGTATGCACAATGAATGCTTTTGCTCCCATGAATGCTTTGCATATTATTCTATATCATCTTCATAAGCTTCATGCGCTTTGTCACGAACAATCTTGCCGAACGGACTCATTCTTCTATGATGGACACTTTGTGTGCGCTAACCATTGTATTTCCAAGTGTACTTTGTGTTTGCTCATTTTGCATGTACCACATACCGGAGACACCTTGGAGTTCTTGGATTGCGCCATGCCTTCAACTCCGTCCAACTACAAGTCCGTCCACGAGAACCGTTTCCATGGTGATGAAGATCACGGTCCGAGGTCGGATCTTTCCCAAGGGGGGGGGAGATGATGCGGAGCATCCCACATTCATCCCCATGTACACTCTGACTACTCTCAAAGCCCCAAGTGAACATAAGACGAGACCTCAAGTATACGCCATTGGACACAAGGTGAACTCTCTCCTCTCGGAATCGTCACTTTCCACATGTGAGACATGGCTACTACCTCAAACATGTGTGCTATGTAAGACCAGGAACCAAGAGGAAGCCCATGGACAAGAAGGCAAGGACACCAAGCGCAGGAACAAGAAGAAGAGCTGCGGAAGAAGCTCCAGCCATCGGATGACCGGTCGGGATCGGGCGTCCGACGCCTGAAGACCCACCGGACGACCAGCGACCCCGCACCCGAGCCCAACAAGCGGACGTCCGACACCAGCGGATGACCGGCGACCGGACGACCGGCCACCTCCAGAAATCCGGCACTCCAGCGTCCGAGCCAGATCAAGCGGACGTCCGACGTCTACTGGTCGTCCGGCCGCCCGTGAGCCACCGGACTACCGGTCCTCAGCGGGCGTCCGGTACCTGTTTGCGCACATGTTCGGGCCCGAGGCCCATGTACCCCTTCACTTCGCCCCCTTTTGCACTAAGACTATAAATAGACCACCCCCACCTCCTAGTTAGGGTTAGCAAAGGATTAGCTCATATTTTGTGTGAGAGCTTTGCTCATCCACTTGGATACCTTCTCCTCGGAGGCTCGAGCCTCCACCGGAGAAGATCCCCCAAGCAGATTCAAGACCCCTTTAGGGAAGAACTCAAGACCTCCTCACGGAGAAGACCGGCCACCCTTGTATCATCCTCAGTTGTCCGTGGATCGTGTATCTTTCCTTATGTATTCGAGGATCTAGCACATGTGTCACTTATTCGTGTTGGTTTAGTGTTTCCTCTTGTGTTTCCCCTTGTGTTTTCCCTCTTTTCCCTCCCATGTTCCTCGTGTTCTTCGCGGGATCCGCTCCTTTTGTGAAAGATCGGTCGATTAGGGTTCAACCCTACATCACTAATATTTTGCAGGAGTCTATGGGAGAAGAAATTAATGACATTGTGAGCTCATTGGATGAAAAAGATGAGGAGGAGAGCGAAGAACAAAAGTAGGAAGAGCGGATTGATCACCCGTTCCCACCATCTAATGATAGTAACTCTTTATCCTATACATTGTTTAATTTCCCTTCGAATCTACCGAAGGATGAATGCTATGATGATTGTTATGATCCCGTTGATTCTCTTTTGAAATATCCCTTTTTGATGATGCTTGCTATGCTTGTGGCCAAGATGCCAATATGAATTATGCCTATGGAGATGAACTTGCAATAGTTCCTTATGTTAAACATGAAATTGTTTCTATTGCACCCATGCATGATAGTCCTATTATCTTTTGAAATTCTCCCGACTACACTATATTAGAGAAGTTTGCACTTATTAAGGATTATATTGATGGGTTGCCTTTTACCGTTGCACATGATAATTTTGATGACTATAATATCCATGTGCTTGATGCTCCTACTTGCAATTATTATGAGATAGGAACTACATCTCCGCCTCTTTATGTTTCCAACACGATAGAATTGCAAGAAACTGCTTATGCTATGTATTGGCCTTTACTTGATGTGCATGAATTGTTCTTGTATGACATGCCGATGCATAGGAAGAGAGTTAGACTTTGTCATTGCTTGATATATGTTACTTTGTGCTCACTACTAAATTACAAATCATTGTTAATTAAAATTGGCTTTGATATACCTTGGGATCCGGGTGGATCCATTACTTGAGCACTATATGCCTAGTTTAATGGCTTTAAAGAAAGCGCTGCCAGGGAGACAACCCGGAAGTTTTATAGAGTCATTTATTTCTTTTGTGTGCTTTTATAAAGTTTAAAAACAAGAATAATGTGCCAAGATTTGCCTTTAGGATGTTTACATTGCTTGTTGGTTTGTGCGGTGCAAGACAGAAACTTTGGCTGTAGTGCGTGATTATATATTTTTTACTCGAACGTTAAAAGGTTCTGAAACTTCTTGCACTGTCTTTCTATACAAATTGTTTTTTTCCTAAATTTTTCAGAATTTTTGGACTACCAGAAGTATGGTGAATGTTCAGATTACTACAGACTGTCCTGTTTAAGACAGATTTTTTTGATGCATAGTTTGCTTGTTTTGATGAAACTATCCATTTCTATCAGTGGATTAAGCCATGGAAAAGTTATATTACAGTAGCTAAAATGCAAAAACAGAATATGAATTGGTTTGCAATAGTACTTAGAGTAGTTATTTGCTTTATTATACTAACGGATCTCACCGAGCTTTCTGTTGAGTTTTGTGTGGATGAAGTGTTCGAAGATCGAGGAGGTCTCGATGTGAGGAGAAGGAGGAGAAGCAAGAGCTCAAGCTTGGGGATGCCCAAGGCACCCCAAGTAAATACTCAAGGAGACTCAAGCGTCTAAGCTTGGGGATGCCCCGGAAGGCATCCCATCTTTCTTCAACAAGTATCGGTATGTTTTCGGATTCGTTTCGTTCATGTGATATGTGCAAATCTTGGAGCGTCTTTTGCATTTAGTTTTCATTTTTATTTTATGAACCATTCTGGTATGAGATAGTCCATGGTTTATTTATAGAATGCTCATTGCACTTCACTTATATCTTTTGAGTATGGCTTTATAGAATGCTTCATGTGCTTCACTTATATCTTTTGAAGTTTGGATTGCCTGTTTCTCTTCACATAGAAAACCGCCATTTGTAGAATGCTCTTTTGCTTTACTTATATTTGTTAGAGCATGGGCATATATTTTGTAGAAAGAATTAAACTCTCTTGCTTCACTTATATCTATTTAGAGAGATGACAAGAACTGGACATTCACATGGTTAGTCATAAAATCCTACATAAAACTTGTAGATAACTGAATATGATATGTTTGATTCCTTGCAATAGTTTTGCGATATAAAGATGGTGATATTAGAGTCATGCTACTGGATAGTTGTGGATTGTAGAAATACTCGTGTTGAAGTTTGTGATTCCTGTAGCTTGCACGTATGGTGAACCGTTATGTAACGAAGTTGGAGCATGAGGTATTTATTGATTGTCTTCCTTATGAGTGGCGGTCGGGGACGAGCGATGGTATTTTCCTACCAATCTATCCCCCTAGGAGCATGCACGTAGTACTTTGTTTTGATAGCTAATAGACTTTTGCAATAAGTATGTGAGTTCTTTATGACTAATGTTTGAGTCCATGGATTATACGCACTCTCACCCTTCCATCATTGCTAGCCTCTTCGGTACCGTGCATTGCCCTTTCTCACCTCGAGAGTTGGTGCAAACTTCACCGGTGCATCCAAACCCCGTGATATGATACGCTCTGTCACACATAAGCCTCCTTATATCTTCCTCAAAACAGCCACCGTACCTACCTATCATGGCATTTCCATAGGCATTCCGAAATATATTGCCATGCAACTTCCATCATCATCATATACATGACTTGAGCATCCATTGTCATATTGCTTTGCATGATCGTCAGATAGCTAGCATGATATTTTCATGGCTTGTCCGTTTTTTGATATCTTTGCTATGCTAGATCATCGCACATCCTGGTACACTGCCAGAGGCATTCATATAGAGTCATATCTTTGTTATAGTATCGAGTTGTAATATTGAGTTGTAAGTAAATAAAAGTGTGATGATCATCATTATTAGAACATTGTCCCATGTGAGGTTATCAAAATAAAAGAGGCTAAAGAAGCCAAAATAAAAAAGAGAGGCCAAAGAAGCCCACCAAAAAACAAAACAAAAATGATGAGAGAAAAAGAGAGAAGGGGCAATGTTACTATCATTTTACCACACTTGTGCTTCAGAGTAGCACCATGTTCTTCATATAGAGAGTCTCTTGAGTTATCACTTTCATATACTAGTGGGAATTTTTCATTATAGAACTTGGCTTGTATATTCTGATGATGGGCTTCCTCAAATGCCCGAGGTCTTCATGAGCAAGCAAGTTGGATGCACACCCACTTAGTTTCAGTTTGAGCTTTCATACACTTATAGCTCTAGTGATTCTGTTGCATGGCAATCCCTACTCCTCGCATTGACATCAATTGATGGGCATCTCCATAGCCCATTATTAGCCACATCGATGTGAGACTTTCTTCCTTTTTGTCATATCCACACAACCTCCATCATCATATTCTATTCCACCTATAGTGCTATATCCATGGCTCACGCTCATGTATTGCGTGAAATTTGAAAAGGTTTGAGAACATCAAAAGTATGAAACAATTGCTTGGCTTGTCATCGGGGTTGTGCATGATTTGAATATTTTGTGTGGTGAAGATGGATCATAGCCAGACCATATGATTTTGTAGGGATAACTTTCTTTGGCCATGTTATTTTGAAAAGACATGATTGCTTTATTAGTATGCTTGAAGTATTATTATCTTCATGTCAAATGATAGACTATTGCTTTGAATCACTCATGTCTTAATATTCATGCCATGATTAGATTACATGATCAAGATTATGCTAGGTAGCATTCCACATCAAAAATTATCTTTTTTATCATTTACCTACTCGAGGACGAGTAGGAATTAAGCTTGGGGATGCTGATACGTCTCCGCCGTATCTATAATTTTTGATTTTTCCATGCCAATATTCTACAACTTTCATATAGTTTTGGCAACTTTTTACACTATTTTTGGGACTAACATATTGATCCAGTGCCCAGTGCTAGTTCCTGTTTGTTGCATGTTTTTTGTTTCGCAGAAAATCCATATCAAACGGAGTCCAAACGGGATAAAAACTGACGGAGATTTTTTTGGAATATATGTGATTTTTGGGAAGAATAATCAACGTGAGACAATGCCCGAGGAGGCCACGAGGCAGGGGGTGCACCCCAGGGGGTCAGGCACGCCCTGGGCCCTCGTGGCCACCCCGTAAGGCAGTTGGTGCCCTTCTTTCTCCACAAGAAAGCTAATACCCGGATACAAATCATGTCCAAAATTCAGCCCAATCGGAGTTACGGATCTCCGGGAATTTAAGAAACGATGAAAGGGCAGAATAAAAAAACGTAGAAACAGAGAGAGACAGAGAGACAGATCCAATCTCGGAGGGGCTCTCGCCCCTCCGCTGCCATGGAGGCCATAGACCAGAGGGGAAACCCTTCTCCCATCTAGGGAGAAGGTCAAGGAAGAAGAAGAAGAAGAAGGGGGCCCTCTCCCCCTCTCTTCCGGTGGCGCCAGAACGCCGCCGGGGCCATCATCGTGTGACGGCGATCTACACCAACACCTCCGTCATATTCACTAACATCTTCATCACCTTCCCCCATCTATCTATAGCAGTCCACTCTCCCGCAACCCGCTGTACCCTCCACTTGAACATGGTGCTTTATGCTTCATATTATTATCCAATGATGTGTTGCCATCCTATCATGTCTGATTAGATTTTCGTTGTCCTATCAGTAATTGGTGAATTGCTATGATTGGTTTAATTTTCTTGTGGTTATGTTGCTGTCCTTTGGTGCCCATCATATGAGCGCGTGCGTGGATCACAACATAGGGTTAGTTGTATGTTGATAGGACTATGTATTGGAGGGCAAGAGTGGTAGAAGCTTCAACCTAGCATAGAAATTGATGCATACGGGATTGAAGGGGGACCAATATATGTTAATGCTATGGTTGGGTTTTACCTTAATGAACATTAGTAGTTGTGGATGCTTGCTAATAGTTTCAATCATAAGTGCATAGAATTCCAAGTCAGGGATGACATGCTAGAAGTGGCCTCTCCCACATAAAACTTGCTATCGGTCTAGTAAAGTAGTCAATTGCTTAGGGACAATTTCGCAACTCTTACCACCACTTTTCCACACTCACTATACTAACTTTATTGCTTCTTTACGTAAAACAGCCCCTAGTTTTTATTTACGTGCTCTATATATTCTTGCAAACCTATCCCGTTACACCTACAAAGTACTTCTAGTTTTATACTTGTTCTAGGTAAAGCGAACGTCAAGCGTGCGTAGAGTTGTATTGGTGGTCGATAAAACTTGAGGGAATATTTGTTCTACCTTTAGCTCCTCATTGGGTTTGACACTCTTACTTATCGAAAGAGGCTTCAATTGATCCCCTATACTTGTGGGTTATCAAGTGCGACCTCTCTTGCGGACCCGTGTAGTCCTCAAGGTCATCTGCTTAGTTGATGACAGTAATGTAGTTGTCTTGGCTGCCAGTGGCGGGGAAGAAGATCTGAGGCTGCGAAAGACAGTCTGGAGAGCGGATCCCTACTGTGGTGAACCCTTCCGTCGTTGGAGCAGCTGAGCTGGGGTGGAACACATCGCAGCAGGAGCAGGACAAACCACACAAGGTTTTCTTTGACACATATCTGTAATAGAAGTAATTGTGTAAGGGCTTGTTTGAATTTGAGGATTCTAACAATGTAGGGATAGGAAATAGATTGTAATCGGGTAGGAATGCACGTGCAAAACAGAGAATTTAAAAACACAGGATTTCTGCCAATCTGGGTGTTTGATTCACAAGAATTGGAAGATCACAGGATGCAAAGAAGCATGGTGAGATTAAGTCAAACCACAAGTGTACAACCTCTTTGGCGAAGCCATGTCGATCTCAGCGTGATTGGGTTGGTCGGTGAGGATGCTCTGGCTGACTTGGCTGTCGGAGGAGGGGAACAAGATCTTAGGCGTCTGGAGATGGAGCCCGGGGTACTGCTCCGCTGTGATGGAGGGTTTCATCGTTGGAGCAGCTCCGGTGAGTTGTACGACGCCGAGGCTGAAGCAGGACAAGAGAGACAATGTTTACCTGAGTGGAATTCTAATAGCATCTCCAATAGATGACGTAAAATACATACACTACAAAAAAAGACACATCCGTGACATTTTGGGCCGAACGATTTTTTTTCTTCTGTCATACATATGACACTTCTATGACGATAATTGTGACAAAACCCGGTATCATCATAGATGTGGTGGGCTCCTACTTCTATGACAAAAAATCATGACAGAAAATGGGCTTTTCGTCTTGGGCGGGCCGGAGACGCAGCTGCATGACATTCTTTGGGTCATCCATGACGGAAAAACCGTGGTAGAAGCGAGGGCGAGGAAAATTTCGGGGAGTTCCCGATTACGGTGGGAGGTCGGGGGCCGAGCGATGCGCGCTTCTCTCGTACACGTACGCGCGTGTGTGCGAGGCGTTGGCTCTAACTGAACCCGAGCGAGGCGTTGGGCTCTAACTGAACCCGAGTGATTGCACTGCAGGCTACGCGTTACTGAACCCGAGCGATCGATCGATGGCTGTTAACTGAACCCGATCGACCGATTCCTTCGGTACTGCTGCTAACTGAAGCCGATCGATGCTGCCTCTGGATGAACAGTGAGCGTTGCGGGGGGGGGGGGGGGGAGGGGTTGGATGAACAGTTCCCGGTGGGGGTGGATGAACAGGACCCCGTGGTGTTGCCTCTGGATGAACAGGACCCCAATCGATCGAGCCGGTTGGGGCTGGATGAACAGGACCCCGTGGAGGGCTGGATGAACAGGACCACCCCGTGGAGGGCAGGATGAATAGTAGACGATGGAGGGCAGGATGAACAGTAGCCCGTGGAGGGGTGGATGAACAGGAGCCCGTGGAGAGGGCTGGTTGAACAGTAGCCGGTGGAGTAGCGCGCGGTGGAGGCTGGATGAACAGGAGCCCGTGGATGAACAGTCGCAGGTGGAGGCTGGGGGAGGTCGACGGTGGATGAACAGTAGCTCGTGGAGGCTGGAGGGGGTCGATGGTGGAGATGAACAGTATCCCGTGGAGTCCCGTTTTGCGGTACGCCACACCCCTCCCGATGAACAGGACCCCCGTTTCGACCGTAGCGCTCCAACACAAGTCCGTTTTGTGGTACGCCACACCCCTCCCGATCAACAGGACCCCCATTTCGACCGTAGGAGGTCCATTTCCTCCGTTTTGCGGTACGCCAGACCCCTCCCGATGAACAGGATCCCATTTCGAACGTGGCCGATCGAACACAAGGCCGTTTCCTCCGTTCTGCGGTACGCCAGGCCTCGTTTCCATCGCCTGTTCCGTCCAAGCCCTCCCGATGAACACGACTCATTCCGTTGCCTCCCCATGAACACGACGCATTCCGTTGCCTCCCCATGAACACAACAACGACGCTGTTTCTCCGTTCCGACCCAGCCATGTACACGAGCCCTGGCCGTACGTATGCGCGAGTAGGCATTCAAGACCCCGCCCGTATGTACACATACGTGGCTGTATTTTGTTTCTTGCACCCTGGCCACTGTACATATGTGTACATGCTACGTGCGCGTCTCTACTACGACACGTGCGCGCCTCTACATCGACTAGTATATATGTACATACACGTTCGTGACCAGAATGACAACGCTACGTACGCTTTGACCAGGTGGGTCCCGACTGTCAGGCACTTCCTTGCGTGTGAAGATGTAGCTGGTGGGTCCCAGCAGTCAGGGGCAAACGTTTTTTTCATGAAATACGGTGGCCCGTCTGGTGGGTCCCTGCTGTCAGGTGCAGGAATAATTATTTTGCGCGTAATAAGGAGGCACTTCCTTGCTGCGGCCGTGGACCCAGCTGTCAGCGTCTCCACGCACAGTACTCTTCCGATGGAAGTCGGTCGTTGACCACATTGACCACGCCGCACCGAGAGCACCACAGCGGTGGACGATGGCGAGGCCTAGGAAGGGGATGACGCGGAGCCGGGGAAGACGGGGCAGTGGAAGCCCGCGCGGAGAGGAGTACGAGGGTTCACTGGTTCGGCTGCGGTGTGAGGCTGCCGTCGTCGCAGGGCCTGGCCAGCAGTGGGAATAGTAGGGGCGGTGAGGCCTCCACGGCAGCACAGCCGTCCACGGGAGGCAGGAGCATGCGGCACGACCGGCGCTGCTTTGGGTGGCTGGAGCAAGAAGACTAGAGGTTGAAGAAGCACTACGGCTGTTGGATGGACATCGTACGGTCACTGGAGCTAGAATCGTTCATATTGACTAAGTTGACAAAGCCCTTCATCCTCGTCAACTTAGTAGGCCCACAAGTCAGCCTCCCACCAAGGTGGGTCCCAGCTAGCCGGGGGAGTATTCATTTTTTGTGCGTAATAAGGAGGCACTTCCGGTGGGTCCGAGCTGACAGCGGGGGGAACATTTTTTTTGTGAAATACGGTGGCCCGTCCGGTGTGTCCCAGCAGTCAGGGGGAAACGATTTTTTTCGCAAAATACTGGTGGCCCGTCCGGTGGGTCCCCGCTGTCAGGTGGAGGAATAATTATTTTCCGCGTAATAAGGAGGCACTTCCTTGCGGCTACCGTGGACCCAGCTGTCAGCCTCTCCACGTACAGTACTCTTCCGATGGAAGTCGGTCGTTGACCACATTGACCACGCCGCGCCGAGAGCACCATGGCGGTGGACGACGGCGAGGCATAGGAAGGGGACGACGCGGAGCCGGGGAAGACGCGGCAGTGGATGCCCACGTGGAGAGGAGTACGAGTGTTCACCGGTTCGGCTGCGGTGTGAGGCTGCCGTCGCCGCAGAATAACAGGGGGTGTGGGTGAGTAGAGGGATGCCATGGCCAGCGGTGGGAGTAGTAGGGGGCACTGAGGCCTGCGCGGCAGCACAACCGACCACGGGAGGCGGGAGTAGGCGGTCCTGCCAGCGCTGCTTTGGCGGCTGGAGCAAGAAGATCAGAGATTGAAGAAACATGACGGCCGTTGGATTGACATCCAATGGTTATGTCTGCTAGAATCGTTTGTTGACGTATATAATAACTAAAAAAATCTGGCATACGCGTCAACTAAACAGGCCCACAAGTCAGACCACTCCCTCTTTTTTAATAATTTATATATAGCTCATGGCAACTTCTTATGCAATTTATTGCAGTCGTTTTTTTGGTTGGCCAGGGCCAATTTCGCATATTTCTGTGGGTTCCAAACTATTTTTAATACCGAAATGTCCAGCCAGATTTAAAGTACTTTGAAGATATATTTAAATTAGGTTAATGCCCAATGAAATAGGAATATGAAAATGTAATAAAATTCAGAAATTATAAAGTAATTGCCAATTTGTCATCTGCTTTTATATTTACAACCCATTTCATATTACTTTCAAGATTTGCAGGCGTCTTGAAAGAGTTGCAGCCCATCAGGGCGTAGAAAAATAAGTAGGCCTGGATTGGGTATTCTTCAGAAAAAATAAACTGGGCTCATTTTCACAAAGAAAAAAATAGCTGGGCTGGTCACATGGTGAACATAAAATATAAGCCTGGGCTAGACGGGCCACAACCCAGTTCAAACCCTGCTCCGTCTCAACAATACCAAACAAAAAATACTGCTCGAGTAGCTACGTCCCAGGTGTTAGCCGATCTTGTGCTGTTGTCTTGTCTATTGACCATATACGCTCACAATGTCGTGGGTCCCAGATGTCAGGAAAACACTAGGAGGAAGCATTTTATTTTTCCATACGCTGACGTGGTGGGCCCCTACTGTCATCCTCTCCACATACTTCTGCCGATTCCTGTTGTTTGTTGACCATGTTGACAACACGAGAGGGCGGCGCCGCGGCGAGCGCACCAAAGCGCGCGGAGGACGTCAGCGTTAATGATTTAGGAGACGGTGGGGCAGCGATGCGTGCACTGAGGTGCAGCCAGCCATGGGAGGCGGAAGCAGGCGGCCCCGCCGGCGCTGGTTTGGTTTTGGCGGCTGGAGGAAGACAGGACTGAAGAAACACGACAGACTGTAAAAGCAGCAGGAGTACTTAACAACCTTAACTGAAACCAGCAGGGGCACTTAACAACCAAAGCTGAAAGCAGTATGAGTACTTATACAGGTTCAACCGTACAAAGCACGCCTCAAACGGTGCTACTTTGCCTATAGTTAACCAAGGGTGAGGCCGCCAAGCCCCAGGACAAGGCCTAGGCGCCACCCCGCGCATCCACAACCTTCTGAAAGCGGCTTCATCTCGCAACGTGGTCAATAAACAGGATATTCGCTTTAGAGCCATGGAAAAGCATGAACATAATCTTCTGTCCTATTCTCCAAGATGGACAGGCCTTCATTATTTGAGACCACCCATGAGTAAGTATCTTTTCACCTCCAAGGGGAATTTAGTAGGTCGACATAAACATCATGTTGTGACCAAGCGCAAGTCTGACCCGACCATGGTTAGGCATCTGTACAGGAACAGTAGAACTCGGCCGTTCGTGTTTCAAGAAGATCATAGCTGTAAAACTGTGTATAAGAAATAGTTTATGAACAACATATATAACTGAAAACAACTCGTACCATAAGTTTCTCGACACAGTTGGACCCGTTCAACGAGTGCAGCAGTGGCACACATATCCCACGTGGCCTTCCACCATTGAAACGCCCCACAAGGACCTCAAGACGATAAATAAAGTGTATGAACTTGTGGATGTCGATCCAGTCAACTTCAGTGCCATTAGTAACAGCCGAGTTATTACAGAGTAACAATGAGCAGACTGCTTAACTCTGAAAAAACCTACACGTGCCACCAATTATAAGAAAATATTAGTTAGAAGTAGCATCTTCGTGAGAGATTCGTTGCTACTTGTAAAGTTAAATTGTGATTAGTTAGACAGAATAGGTGGATTAAGAAGTAATCGAGGCAACAAGCAAGAACCAGATACAAAACTAACATGGATGAACAATTGGAACGACGTCGGGGTGGAAGATCGCAGTGAAGATGAGACCAGGTTCTGCTATTTCCATCAACATTCGTGCGCCAACTTTCAGTCCGTAACACTTGAGAAGGTTTATCCAAGTTCGGCCATAAAAAAGCAGCGATCTTCTCGGTTCATGAGCCCAACTCGGAACTTATATCCATGGCTTGTCTTCACTGTGACCATTAAACTAGTGTATTCAGTTATGGCAAGGCCGATCATCTTGAGTACATGTGTTCTGGCAGAGCAAATAATACACTGCAGGAAAAATAATATGAGAACACAACATGTTCAAAAAACCCCCACCCTCCCGGATAGAAAAGAGGATTCTAGGAACATACTGTGCACGTTTCAAAATGCTGTGTTAGGATAAGAAGGAACAAGTGTGGCGTCTCGCCGAGGGCGCAAAAACCTATAGGGTACTCGCACTTTGGGCACTACAAATGAAACACACTAGATTCAGTAGGAAGAAAAATGCATCAACGGCGGCGGCTGCCATCCTAGGATTATCTGTGACCAAGGGACTTTGGTTTATCGGGGATGGATGAAGAATTCGTACCTGGTTCTCCATGAGAAAACCCTATGCAATCGCCGAGAGGGGGTTTTCTCTGAACAAGCAAACGAGGGAGAAGGGGATTCAGGCCCAGTGAAATATTGCCGCTTTGTCCGTCCAGCTTACTGCTAAAGCTGGAAAGGGGAGGGGGTTGTGATTTGATGGCTCCTTGGGCATTACTGCGGTGCTACGATCGGGGTGTGTCTACCGTGAAGTTGTGCACACTAATTTGTGCATATGGCACGTGGACCCCGTTGCCGGTTGCCCCACATATCAGTGAAAGGAAGTAGAAAGACAGGAGTAACTAGTTACACATAAATATATTTTTTGATAGAGAGATACTCCCTCTATTAAGAAATATACAAATCTTTTATATCACAGGCTCACCTTGCCGAGAAATATACTCCCTCTGCAACGCACGGGCATTATGGGGGTTTAGCTGAGAATATAATACTCAGATAGGCTCACGGTTCTGGACTTTGGGCCGCAAGCCGACCCTGCATGTTTGGGGGGCCATGTGTTCTACCTCAACGCTTTTCATATTGCAAGCGATCGGTACGGCGCTGGTTTTAGATGCTGTCGCAAGGCGAATACACAAAATTGAATAAAGCACGGCAGCTGTTGGAATGAAATCGAACAACAGTTCCTAACCAGCAATTAGAGTTGCAATTCTATCAACGATATACCATGTGATAAATAATACTGTCATACTACTTATAAACACATGACACTTGTTTCACCATGACAGATTATTACATCAAAATCTCTCGGAGGATAGATCAGTTCGGCAGTTGCGTGCTGCTACTGAAGAATTTCAAAGTTGATTTGGACCAGCTCTCCTTGCCGAGAAAGTTCGATTTTGACATCATCCCCTACCGCAAGATATGATTTAGATTTGAACCTTGACCATCCTTTAGCATCAATCATCATGCGACCATCCTTTGTACTTACGGTATATTGAGCAGGTTCATTCACACCAAGGCTGTGCATGGTAAGAGAAACTTAGCCGCGGTCGCCCGGATTGTTGAACGACTCCCTCGTTGCTCTAGGAATTCTCTGTTTGCAAACAAGAAGACATACCCAAACAGTTAGATCAACATAGTGAATCATGTCAAACAACATGGAAAGAAAAAATAAGGAAGCACTTGGGCGGCCAATGCTTACCAAGAAGGTGGACATGTCGGTTTTTGTAAGGACTTTGGTAAATGAAGTGTGAACTGCAGCCCAGTCTGTTGCCGGTGCAACTGCACGGGACGGAGCAGATGCAAGTGCAAGTGTTGGTGCAGGTGCTGAAGCCGCTGATGATGCCGGAGATGGTGCTCCTTGTAGAACTGGTGCCGGTGTTGATGCCCGATCCTCCGGTAGATCAGACTGATCCGCTGACACGGTCGGTGCCCAATCCTCAACTGGATCAGACTGAGCTGCTGCCGCTGTCAGTGCTAGAGCAACTGCCGGTGCTCGATCTGTGCGAGATAATGGCGATCGTGTCTGGTCTGCTATGGTTAGCTTTCTAACTTGACTAGGATCCGTGACCGTGATCCAGTCTTTTTCTTCATTTCTTTTAAACGCGAGAAGGACTAATTGTGGCGTTTTTGTTAAACCAAACTGCAGTTCATCATAGGGATTCAGCTTGTACTCAGACAACATACTGATCCAATTTTTTTACAGTAATATAAGTGATGGACGGTGCCTTCATTACTTACATGACATAAGAAGTGAAACTTGCAAAAATAGCCATCGTAGAGCAAACCAAACGGTTTATTCTGTGATGAATGTCACATGGCAAAACCTGCATAGTAAAATTGCAGGAAAAGAAAGAAAACATGACATTAAATCAATAAGATTTACTTGATGTGACACGAGTGAATCCTTACCAGAAAATCACTATGTTGAAGTACTAAACAGAAGATTGATCATCCAACTACGTGTGGCATGCAGGGGCCCCGCCTACTCCCACAAGCAGGACAGTCCAAAGGTCATGACAAATCATATGGACTGAACATCCATGGGGCTGGAAATCCTGGTGGGTGCAATAAACCCTGCAATTCATACAGATATTGGAGTGTAACCATAATTGATAGACCATCCTCACAAAAAATATGATATGGATACTTCAAAATATACAGACTAAATTGAGTGGACAGACATTAACATAGACCGTTCTCAGGACTGAGCACACACCAAAAGCGGCAGTACTAATAAACAATACAGGGTTCACAAACACAAATCAAGTACTGAACAATAGTACTTACTACAGACAAGCAAAGTTGCACTAACTAAACTCTGCAGACTATTTTTTGCCACCGACCTACGGGATGAACCCCACATAACTGACTAGGCCATGGACTTCGTGTGAGATGTCTACATGCACCATCTTGTCAACCTTGGATAACCTAACAGAGTGGTCTTTCCACTCATAAACATGATGATGAAGACATGCCGCATCAGATTTGTTGGGAAGCTTTACAAGAACCACACCCTTCGTAATCGAAGGCACAACCAGGAAATTGTTGTGGTCAAGTACAACCTCGAGAACATGCCTGACAACAATGCTACAGGAAAACACTAGTTCAGGACACGTGGCGACAAGGACACATCGGCTGGATAGTTCAGCAGTAGAACTCATCATCAGGTCTTCCAGTTCACACAGCATGACTTTGAGAACTTCATCTCCACCGCGGACCTGGTTCTAATTCAAACAGAAACCATATTTTATTACTACCTCCGTTCAGAAATATAAGATGATTTTCGATATTATACTCCATATATGACTACATATACGCATAGAAATGAGTGAACAAAGACACTAGAACATGTCTTCAAAGGCATGAGAGCAGAGGGATTACATGCAATATCCATAACACAAGTTACTGAGGCAAATATACCCTCTTAAAAGGTAGCATTGATGTTCATAAAGTACTCCCTCCGTCCCAAAATTCTTGTCTTAGATTTGTCTAGATACGGATGTATCAAGTCACATTTTAGTATTAGATACATCCGTATCTAGACAAATCTAAGACAAGAAATTTGGGACAGAGGGAGTAGTTGAAAGTAATCTATAAGAAATCAGTGTCAACCTCTCGCATGTTTTGGTCAAAAGAGGAATTTAGAACCGTCATTTGGCACACAAAGATCACATGCAAGATCACCCAGAAAGTTGTACTACTAGTACTAGTACTGCGTGTTAGATGAAAAAACACGATCAAGATCGAGAAAAAGATCGTCAAGAAGAGATATTACCTGGACTTGCTTAATGAGGGATCCTTGAGAGGGGGGCTTGGACAGGGCGATGGCTTTGAGCTTGTTTGCGGTAGTCTCGGCGGGGGTGCTTGCGCTTCTTCGTACCATGAGCCTCAACAGTTTTGGCCAGAGCCATAGACATCACTTCGGCCGGTGCTCCAGCGTCCATCGAGAAACTATCAAATAGAAATAAAAGAAAAGAAACCATAATCACAAACCCAAAAGAAGAAAAGAGAGGGAGTTATAGGACCAGTCTCGGGGTTGCAAGACCGGGCCTTGGCCAGAATCAACACCATTGATGCGCTCACCTTTCCTTCTTTGGGAGAGAAGAGCAATGGCAGAAGCAGGTCGGGGTTTTCTTGAAGAAACGAGGAACAAGATGAGGCAGAAGCGAGGGTTGGGTAGAGAGGAAGCTGAGAGAGAAGAGTGAAATGATGGTTGCTTCGTCCGTCTAACTTACTGCTGGAAAGGAGGGGGTTTTGTGATTTGATGGCTCATTGGGCATTACTGCGGCGCTTCGATCGGGGTAGTCTACCGTCACTCTACTACGGAGTAATTTAGTGCATGGCTGGTGGACCCCGATGCTGGCTGTCCCACACGTCGGCGAAAGTGAGTAATTTAGTGTATGGCTGGAGGAGGATCCGCACGGTAGAGCGTGTCCATTGTTTTTCAGAAGAAAAAAATGATTACAACAAGCATTTTCACTCTTACGACAGAGGAGTGCGAAACACGGCAGCCACTTGAACATACACAGTGCTCCTACTACTAGGCATGTGCAGTGGTTCATACACCAGTACTACACAATCTTGTTGCTAGTGTAGTAAGATATGACGATAACAAATGATGTTGTGCGCGTGTCAAGTTCTCCTATATGTAACATAGTACCTCTTTTTCGACTGTCCGGTCGAGAATGAATGGTGAGATCAATGTTAACAGAACTAGGTCCACAACGCACGGAGAGTACGGTGCTACAGTACTCCATGAAACATGAACCATATGAAGCACGAATAGTGTTAGGCAGGGTGTATGAAGGGTGGACGGGATGGGAGCAAAAGTTCCCTTCTCGACCCACTTTTGGGTGTTTGGCAGAGTGCATGAAGGGTGCATGAGTCCACACTAGTAGGTTGACGAAAATACACAAAGAGGAAACAACTATATTGAGATGAGAATGCAACCAAACACACCCACACGCTTTGTGCTACAGTGACTGATCTGCACCGTCTGAGTTTGATCCAACGGTCATGTTGCGCCGAGACATGGACATGCCCATGCAGAGGGCGCCTAAACACCACCGAAGTCCCTCTGCTTCTCGAGGCGCACGACGTTGGTGATGCAGGGTGCAACCGCCCGCAGAGCCCGCTCCCGGTCGACGGGAGCCAACTCGTCAAAGACGGCGTCCAATGGCACGAATGGATTCCGGTGACGGAGCCCTGAAAGGATTCGCCTGGCAACAGCGACGGCAGCCCGCAACCCCTCCTTGTCCAGCTCAGCCCCCACCATCGCGTGGAGACGGCTCAGCTCCTCGGAGATATAGGTGAAGAAGGAGACCAGGTCAGGAAGCCGCAGCTCATTGAAGTCGACCGGGTGGTTGAACGGGTTTAGCCCGACGGCCGGCATCGTCGCGCTGGCACGACGGTAGGCATCGCGCAGCCGCAACACATGCGTGGCAAATTGGTTCACCAAGTGGCTGAGGCGATCCTGGACCTCGTCACGATCAGCCCGCTCGCGCTCCAGCCGGCTCCCCTGACGGCCTATCGTATCTCCCGCTTTTTGCAGCAACGCCGCCGACGCCTCGAACATCTTTGTGGTGGACGCCTGCCGCTTTTGAAGCTCCGTGAACTCCCGCACATAATGGAGGAGCATGGCACTCCTCTCCTCCTTGAGCTCACGGAGCTCCACGTCCTTGGCCCTGAGCTCCGCATCCTTGGCATGGAGCTCCTGTGTCAGGAGCCTCACCTCGGACTCCGTGATCTGCTGCGCCGCCATGGCACCAGGTAGAAGCAATGGGGAGAGGAAGCAAAGGGGGCGAAACGGCTGAAAGGCAATGCAATCTACGGGAAGGCGGAGGGAGCGGGGAATCTTTTGGTTTTCACCACGGTAAAACACCAGTCGACGACTTCTCACATCAGGGAGCAGTGGGTACAGGCGGAGTCATCGTGACTAATTCTGCCGCGCCTACTCCCGTCAATCAAAAAATTAAAAATCCTGCCGCGCCTGCTTTCGTCAATCAAAAAATTAAAAATCCTGCCGCACCCAAACACCAGAGCAACACCGCGGTGGATATTTAAATTTACCCGCCGGCAAGTAGATAAAAAAGGGATGAAAAAACAAATGTGGCGGCGGCCTAGCTAATCGGTCGAACTAGCCCAACTAGCTAGCCACCATGCTTCACTGATGTACTCGGTGGGAAAGGTGGTCTTTCATGATTTGACGACTCATTTACTTGCTTCGGCGCTATGACCGAGGAGGAACTAGAAAACGCGCGATAGGGCATCCCACGTCAGGAAGAATATATGCGTGCACCACCCGGGAGGACCCCGAAACCGCGCGGTAGGGTGTGCCACATCTCGGCACGGAGGAAAAATGTGCATGTAAAAATATACTGTATCAGACGTAGTACCTATGGTTCGACCTCGGGACCCAGCCAGTCGGTTGAAAACACCCCACTAGCCACACAACTTCATCATGCAAACGTGGCACGGAGGATAGATGTGGTTAGCTCCGTCTCGACTAGCCACAACGTCTCTTGTTCTAGGCGATTCTTCTATTTTCCAAGTTTTTTTAGTTGTAATAACACCACGGCAAGCTAGCACCGCTCTTCGTGCGTGCCCGTGCAAAGGTTAGACGATGGGGAGAAGAGAGATTGAGATCGCAGACCTGGGACCCACCAGTAAGTGAGATAACGGTCATGCACGTGTTGACGAGGCACTCCCTCTACTCTACTCAACGCAAGTACTATATAAAATCAAGTTATGGGACAAAGCCAACAACCGTTTATTTTTCAGGCTATCGACTTATGCTTTGTAGTCCAGGTTGCCAGTTCGAATCTTGTCTTTCAGATTTGTTAGTTTTAGGTCCAAATTTGATTAATGACAAGTGGGGCCCCCGTGTGTTGTTCCAATATTTCAGTGTAGGATGATTTTTTTTGAACAAACACTTTGTGCGGTTAGACAAGTAATGACATGAGTTACACGTTTTTTGCAAGTTTACGAGCAAAAATGACAGCGGCATAGAATGTCACATCCACCCCGCAGCTTAGATACTATGGTGATACGAGTTTTTACACCGTTGGAAGTGAGATCCAATGGCTTGGGAGTAGTCTTTGTAATTATGCGCAATTTCCAAACTCTCCAAAGGTTTTTTTTGCAAATAAAACATTCAGGCCTCGTGTGTGCCGCTGCATCTTCGATCCAACGGCTCCCCGGTGCTCATATTATGTGCTCCCCGTAGCTTAATTACCCGCTATGGTGATTGGAGTAGTTGTGGGACGAATGCTACGAAAATATAATCTAAACCGACCGGAATAAATGCCTACACAAATTAATCCAAGGTTGGAGTGCCCCTCGCAATGTAAATAGCTCCGGCTTTGCAAGGTATGGAGAGGTAGTAGCTTCAACGTGTGGAAGATATGGTGTGAGAAAGTGAGGTCAATCGAGAGACATATAGATAGAGAGACAAAGTGAGTGTGGTCCGACATTCATTGAACAAATATATATATATGCTCTGGAGACATATTGTCCGATTGAGCTTTTTGGCAAGGGTGAGGGCTGTAAGATAGAGCTTGAGAGATGATCCAGTCACAGACGTGTAGATATATTTTGTGCGTGGGAGGAAGCAAGGTCAACCGATCACATAGGGTCGCCGTGCGATCGAAAGAGTGAGACGGGTTGGAGAGAGTGACCTAGATAGACGATGTGCGTGAGAGAGTATACAATGTGAATAGGTCGAATTGGGCTCAAACATGGTGATATATCATTTTTTTTTCCCGAGAAAGAGCGAGGTCAATCGAGACATACGGAGAGAGAGAGAGAGATTGAGTGAGAGTGGCCCACCATGAGGTCGAAAGAGTGGTGGCGGCTTGGATGGACTGACCTAGATAGACAATCTGCCTGAGAGAGTATAGAGTGTGTCGATCGAGGCCCGAACAGGGAGATATATCATTTGTGTGTGAAAGAAAACGAGGTTAAACGAGACTCAGATAAAGAGAGCGATATTGAGCGAGTGTGGCCCGCCGTGCGGAAGAAAGAGTGAGACAGTCTCGAGGGAGTGACCTAGATATACAACGTGCGTGCGTGCGCATGCATGAGAGGTTGGGGGGCTAGATAGGCAATGCATGTATTTAGCACGAGATGGTGAGAGGGAGAGGGGGGAGAGAGAGAGAGAGCTCGGCATGGGGTGTAATGGCGGGTGTGTGAGGTAAATACATTTAGTAACAGAGTGGAAAAAGGGGTTGTGTAGTTGAGAGACTTAGAGATCGAAACATGGAGAGAAAGAATGAACGTGTGTTGGAAACCGATAGCTTCGTAAGGTGGTTAGGAGAGGAAGATTGACCGACACAGGAAGTATGTAGCGTTTGTGGGGGGGGGGGTTAAAAACAACATTTGAATGTACATAGTACGAGACTTAATATCGATGTTTCAAGTCGGTGTACATTGTAAGATTTGAACCGAGGACCAGGCATACGGGTAATTATTTCAAATTCGTGCCATACTAAGTTTCGAAAAGTTGACATTGACTCAGTTTGTTGTGCTATTTTGTAGGTTATATGTTTGAATCCATCCAAAAGTTTTCTCACTACCATGGTGTTCATCATATACATATGAATTTGTATTAGAAAAGTAGCGTGGATAGAGTGAAATGCGAAATCCACGTTAGAATTGGAGATCGCTATGTGACACACACTCTAATTCAAATAACTAACTATGTGACACACACTCTAATTCAAATAACTAATTATGTGACACACACTCTAATCCACGTTAGCGTGGGTACCGTTTCGATTTTTTTTCAAATAACTCCTCATTAATTAATTTATAGTACTCCCTTTGTTCACTTTTATAAGACCTTGAAGACATTTTAGACAATGTGCAAAACAGTTCATTTTAACTTGTTTGAAACGACTTACAAAGGTGAACGGATGGGGTATCTCATTTCAAATGACTAATTATTGCAAGGAAAACACGGGCATGGTAATACATACAGATTCGTTTGCAAATGAAAGAAGATTCGTTTGCATTCTCAAATGTAGGCGCACCAGGCAAACCAGGGTCGTGTCGGGGTGGATGCTGCTTCGGTGCCTTAAAGGCAACTGCCTTTGGGTCACTGACATGTGGGCCAGCCACCAGTTGGGCCCACATGTCATGGACACAAAGGCAGGTGCCTTAAGGCACCGAAGCATAGTCCTGTCGGGGTGGTCGCATGTGTCGTACAGACGCGTAGCACCCAACCACCCACCCCCTCCCCCCCAAAAAGGACGACGACAATATAAGTTCGCGCTTCCACGTTTCGGATTGAAATATCTGGCGGCCCCAATTCTAGCCCTGCAAAATCTCTCTTCTCCATCGTCCCCTTCCGCGCCCAGATTGCTCAAATTCCTAATTCGCCGCCAACCCTCGAATCGCCCCTCGTCTCATCTCTTTCGCCACCGTTCCCCACCTCTGTGCCGGATGACGACGACGAAGACGACGGTCGCGCTTCACCATCGCACCGGAGCTACCTCATCTACGCCCTCGTCCACTGCACCAGGTGGTCCACCGACAATGTCGACCGCCGCAACCGACGTGCCTCACAGACACCGAGTTCCACCGCATCAGGTGCGCTTCACCGATGCCGTCTCCCAGCTCAGCGGGGCTACTTCACCGAGCACATCGTCGCACCTCTGCCCCCTGAGGCCGTTGGGGCTTCACCAACGGTCTCGTCCACCGCATCATAGCGCTCCGCTGCCACTCAAGATCTGCATCCGTGCGCGGCCAGCCAACGCCAGCGCATCACCCTCAACGGCTCTGAAGTGACCCGCACTCTAGCTAGGTGAGCATGCCCAAACGCCGGCCCGAACTAGGTATCCACACATCACTCCCTTGTGCACTGTTCCGACGATGTTTGGATATCCTTTCACTGCTCTCTTAGCTTACACGCCTATGCAACTCTGACCTTAACTCTTATTTCTTCTGGAGATAACATCTGAAACAAGCAAATCCATATTTTAGCGAAGCATGACGGCGCTACGGGATCTAGTACACATCCTGCACACCCGTATAACCTTGTAAGTATCTGTCCTCTGGTACAACATCAAGGTCGATTCCTCTTATTTGATCAACCATTCGCCGTGTCAAAAATGCAGAGGGGGATGCAAGGAGTACAGGGCCTGCACATCCAAGCAAGTGGTAACATGGACTTGTACATGGAACATCCCAAGCGCAAGCAGAGCTGTAGTGAGCCTGTACAACGAGCTAGCGTAAGTCCCTGCATTTCATTTAATTCGTACTGGCATTCGTGTATGATTTATGTGCAGTGGCTGATCCACGAATTCAAGTTACCAGGGGCGAACATTTAACTTAAAAAATACGAAGGCACTTGCACTCCGGAAATAAACATAACTTGAGAAATGTGAAGCTACATGCACTTTGAAAACCAGCTAATGATCCAAAGTAGTTCAGATTATAAACACTAAATGATGCAAGCACCAAAAAACACAAAATGCAACATGGTGTACAAGGACTACAAACATGGCCTGTACCTGCTTGAATTATTCGTTCTCTGGCTGAAAATATCAAAGTGTAATTGCACGTATAACCAGTGCGCAAACTGCATATCAATATATCTATCCTGCACAAGTATGCTAATAGTTTCAAACAACAGATTAGAAAAGTATTTATGCTATGTTGTCATGATACGGGGACTTTCTGGTAGATGGCCTCGACGTTTCCTCAAGCTATGAAAATGCACTATAATTTGCTTGTCATCAATGCCTGCAAATCTCTGTCTCTCTCAACATAGTAGATCATCATTAGACACTAAATCCTTCAATGAGCTTGCAAAATGCTTGCATTAGATCCCTCATTAGACACTATATGTTCATCACCAGGAGCATGTAAAATGTTTGCATCAAATCCTTCATTAGCAGTCTGTTCATTAGATACTTCAGGCTCAAGAACAACATGAGCTTGTATGTTTGCACCGGAAACTTGATTAGATACATCAGATCCAGTCAGTTCAGTATTGATTGGGGGAGTTATAAAATAAGTAGAAATTGGTTTCATTTTCTCATAGATTCCCTACATACAAGCAGTTTTACAACACCGTCAGGTTTAACTATTGGCCAGAAATTGAAGAGTTGAATTAGATATAATCAGGGATGTGATGTACTTGCTCGTTGCGCATGCTACTTTTGCAAGCTGCGACTGTCCGTTTGCGCAAGCTCGATGCCATGCCCGTGCTGCCGCCGCTGCCTCCCACGCAGGCTACACCCAAGGTTGTATCTTCATCTTCTTGTCCTTCCGTTCACTTGAAGCTCGGCGACCGCCCTCCAACGAGGGCGCGAGGAAGTGCCGTGTCGGTCTGTCCAGCGGCGGCTAGGTTAGGAGCGAACCAGACTGGAGGCTGGAGTGAATGAATTGGGATTTTTCCTGGTGTCAATCGATATGGGAGGCGCTCGTTTGGGCCGCGAACCTGCTATAGGGCCTGCCATGCACTTATGTTATTGGCCCATCCAAATTGAAACATTTTTCTTAATTTTTTACATTGCCTGCTCGTGCGTTGGGACGAACAAAACTAGCGTGGGCCAACCTGGACGACTCAAACTAGGTGCACACTTTCTAGCCACCTGAGGCGGCCGCCCATACCGGCCCCTATGGCGGCGTCGCCCCTTTTTGCGTGTGTGATTGGATAGTGAAAAATATTCCAGTGGCGCTTTTGATTTACCCACATAATGGTTGAATTGCTTGTTTCTATGAACTGAGTTCGCCAATAATGTGAAGGATGCCAGTCTTTTAATCCTATTGTAGATTGCTTAGATCTCAATATGCCAAAAGTAATCGCATGAAATATACAGTAAAAGCCAGTATGATGTGTTTGGCTACAACTAGTCTGACTACACGTCCTCATATAACATATCAAGGACGCACCATCTTACCAGATGAACCATTCGACTTACCCATGCAGTGTGGGAAGAAAGAAGTATTGGGACTGCGTATCCAAGAAATTGATGCCATGGACTCCTTCGTACAACCTTGTAAGCGAAAAAGAAGTTGCAGTGTGCCTGTACAAAGAACTAGCGTAAGTTCAGTTACCTGCTTCTCGGAATTTTAGTTAGCCACTTATTGCAAAATTGTTGAATTACGTTGCTTGGCTTAATTTAGTTTGCTACTGATTACATAATGGCACATCCTGTAAATCATATTGTAGACTGCGCCTATCTATGTGTTTGATACTTATTGTTAAGAATTACCTGTTTGCCTTAACTTAAATATCTACTTGTTTGTTTAACTGCTTTGCTGCTGCAACAATGGGTTACAATGATGTTAATAACTATTTTTCAGCATCCAATTGAAACTCTTTAATTCCTTGTTTGTTTAACTGGTTTGCTGTTATAACTCCCAGTTGAGTTGTTTTGCTAACTTCAACTTTTCTGAATCCAATCAGAACTTTAATGGCAAAATAGGTTAGCCCAAGATCAAAGAGTGTGGTCCCCATGGACGTTGCATCATCCCACAGCAGTGGCACCGGCCCAATCGTGCATTATGAATTGCCAACTGCTGATGCTCTAGAGGCTAAACTAGTGGTAGAAAGAGATTCTGCTTCTGCACTTAGAGATGAAGTTGACATGTTGAGGAAGCAAACAGCACAATCACAAGTAGTACTCAAGACAACCATTAAATATTTGGTGGATTTCAAAACGAAGCAAGCTGAGACTGACCAGATTGTTAAGGTCCTGAAGGAAAAAAGGAAATTAAATTCCTACTTGGTAAATCATAGGTGAAATGTTCTTTCCATAGTTGAATAACCTTTGTGTTGTCTATTCATGTAATCAATCAAACCATTTGTTTTAGAGATCATGTAATAATTGTTTTTTTGTTTGTAGTTTTATTTGAGCACACGTCTGTATTAATTGATAAGACTCAGAGACATTTCATTTGGATTGCTATGCCAGACCTACAAATATGCCAATCGGGCTGAATGTGCATTCAGCAATAGTAGTATAGATGGACCATAAGTGGCACGCATCGGAAAGGGCCAAGATGCTGGCTAAAAAAAGGATGCTGTTGTAGCCAAAAAAAGTACAGCGGCCTGGCTTATGTATGTTAGTTGATATTATTGATCCATATACTCTATAAGTGTTTATATGTCTGTTAGTTCCGTACATTCTTTGGTTGATTGACTCGGTATTTGAATCTTGATACATCGCTTGTGTATATATCTAAATGGGAGTACACATTATGCTGCATGTGACATTTGAGTTGGACATGAAGTGTTCCAAATATTCGAATTCACCTTAAACTGGATTCTAGTTTCTGAATTTGAGTATCGGCATTTGTAAACCATATTCATATATGACAGTGGAATACATCTTTGTCGTCCTTTTGAAGATATATAAAAACACATAGAATGATTTATAAAGATTCATATAGGAATACAAAATGGATTTGAATTTAGTTCCAGGGTAAACGTGGATGCTTATTGTCCCAAAATTCGAAAGAAACAGCAAAATGTCCACTCCCACATCGGCTGCCCGAAGCCAAGTGTTTGGGAGATGGAAATTACTGTCTACCCATTACATGGACAATCCATCGGCCCAATTTCCACTGCTCTAAATAGGGGTAGGTTAGGAACTTCAATTAGACGTGACACGACTGCCTCTGAGCCCATTCCGACACGGTGGGCGTCAAACATGGGCGGCAAAACTCATTTGATTCAAGCTCGTCCGAAAGACCTCTATTTCTCCCTCCATTCCCCATTCATACACGGTGGGCGGCAAAACACCCTCTCCTCGTTCGAAATAGATGTAGGCTAATATTTTAAATAGGGGCAGATGTGTAACTTCCATCAGACGTGACACAACCGCCCTAACTGTCAACCCTGTTCATACACCGTGGGCACCAACCGTGGGCGGCAAAACACCCTCTCCTCGCCCGAAATCGATGCAGGCTAATATTTTAAATAGGGGCAGATGTGTAACTTCCATCAGACGTGACACAACGCCCTACCTGTCAGCCCCGTTCATACACTGTGGGCACCAACCGTGGGCGGCAAAACACCCTCTCCTCGCCCGAAATAGTTACCGGCAAATATTTGGGAGATGCGAGATTACCGTCCTATCCCCAACCGACGAGACGTCCAAATTTGAAACAGGGGATAAGTTCCTAACTTTCCCATATTTCAGACAGGCGCGTCCCAAAAACATGGTTCCCCGTACCTCTCCCTCCATTTTCCCATTCATACACCGTCCGCGCTAGAACACCCCATTCCCACACCAGCCTCCGTCCGCCACCCCATCCATCGCCGCCGTCCTCCACCACATCCATCGCCACCGTCCTCCACCATGCCGGAGCGCCTACCAAGACCGCGTCGTCCACTGCTAGAGATGGACGTTTCTCATCCACGGTGATGGACCAATAGCCTTGCATCATGTCCTCTCGCTTCATCGGCGCTGTCGTCCTCTTTGCCGGGGCCGCTCGCACGACCTTCTCTTCCACTGCAACGGGACTTATCCCCCGATGCACCCGTCTACCGTCGCAGATCTGCTTCAACGCCACCGACAGCCATCGCATCCCCGATGCCTACACGGCGTCGCAAGAGAGGTGGTACTTCATATCTCCTCAACTTTTTGATCTCAACCAGAAAATAGATCTTAACTTGGTTACTCTACTTTCTTTTCAGCTCTTAGAATTTAGTTCTTAGTTCAAAGCAAACAATGGATGCTAAATATCATTTCTCCGGTTTGCAGCTTCAAATCTGCCATGGCACAACCATAATACGGTTTAATTGATCATGCTTAGGGTTTAATTGATCATGTTGGTTCTGTGGTGGTTTCTTTAATAGAAATCAGAGGGGAAACCCTCTTTTGCTAAAAAATATATGCTTAGAGTTTCCCCCTTTTATGATCACTATACGATCAGTATACATGCTTCGTGTCATAATAACACTGCTCCACCCATCAAGCTAAACAAGCTTAGTTGTTCAAATACGAATCTGATATTATTAAAACAGAGTTGTTTAATTGGTCAGCTAAATGTTCCTAAATTAGTTTTGAAAATGCATGTTCGCCGCTCGGGTGTGTATCTCTGTGTGTGGTCTGGTCAGCACGGTTGGGGAGGTGAACTTTGCATATGCAGGGGTTTATAGGGAGACACTCTCCGAGTTGAAACCGCAATGCATTCCATAGATAATCTGACTACTTTTTATGTTTTCATGAATCTCAGATTCTGAACAGCATCATAATGATTATGAGCTTGCGCGCATGAAAATAATAAAGCAGAACAATGCCATGGCTGTCAAACTTGGCATTAAGGGACTGAAATCAAGTCTGGATGCAATGCAATGCAAACACTCTCCACCTACAGATTCATGCTCAGAATATGATCCTAACAGTGATTCTGAGCTAGAGGGAGACCTAAGTCAATGTAGCTCCCTAGTGGAGGAGTCATAGGAAGATGCCCTATCTTATTCACCCATCAAGGTACTTGCTCTAACTTTCCAAGGTTACATTGCCCGCACATATCTTGCAACTGATGCTTTGCATTGCTACTACTTTGTTGAACTGCCATTAGCTTAGTTTACACATCGTGTATGTGAATACGCCTTGCCTATCCATTTTAGTACATATCCCATCTGTCATCATACCATATTTATCCATTCAAATGTTGTTCTTGTGTATCAGACGTTCAAAAGGAAGAGGGCGATTGCTGATCGTGGAGGAGCACAAGTAAAGTATTTGGAAAAGGTAGTGGCACCTGATAAATCAAATAGCCCATTAGGTGTAGTTGCAATATCACCTGACCCACAAAATATCCCAACTCTAGCATACTCTAGCCCTACTACACTGGTCATTTCTGATGCCCCAACTCAGCAGACCCCAACTGCAGCAAACAGTATGATTATGCCAGTTGACATAGCACCAGCTGTACGACGCAAAACCCTCATTCCAGCAAAGAGTACACCAAATCCAGCTGCCAAATCCCTTTTCGAACCAGAGATAGCCCCAATTGCAGCAAATAGGACCCCTGTTCCATTTCTTCCCAGTTTAGAAGATGAAGCTTATGTTGTTGTCAGGAACTTTGTGCGCATCTTTCCTTCATGGAAAGATTATACCGCGGACACAGAACAATTTCCAGTCTTCCTCCGCAACTTACGCGTAAGTAATGTACTACTATTATTCATGGTCATTACTACATATGTTTCTGCTGACAGAAGACACAAGATTTCATTCTTTTAAATAGGCAAGGCGCAAACTGGATTGTGATGACAAGCAAGGGTTGGTTGCGCTTTTCAAGCACTCGTTGATGAAGTATCATTCCTACCTGATGCAAGCGCATTTCGATGGCAAGCCTCTGAACGAAATTTCTGTAAAGTCTTCGATGCTACATATTTATCTGACGGTGACTGGAATAATCTTGTTACACATTGGTCTCGGCTGCAGCATAAGGTACTGTCTATGATATCACATCACAATTTGAACTACATTTCTGCATTTGCCTTAATGTCTCACTTGTACGAAAACTGTTAGCAGAAGAACATTCATTCTCAAGGGGCCACAGAATCTCGCAACTATACTGCACACTGCATTGCTCTTGTGAGTACCTCTTGCCCTGTATGACCATACTTACTTTCATAGCTGTTTGATTATGTAGCATCACTGCACATGTTAGCCTCGTAATCGTCCATTTGGTGGACATTATAAGATCCGTATGGACTCTTACATAAATTTAGAATCAACCCAATGCTTTTGAAGAGGTTTAGCTCTATAGTCCTCTTGTAAGGACTGAACGTGGTCTATCACTGTACTTACATTAACAGCTACTCCCTCCGTCCCATAATATAAGAATGTTTTGTACAGTACACCAGTGTTCAAAACACTCTTGTATTATGGGAAGAGGGATTGGTTCATTTTGTAGCATTCTGCATCTTATCTCCCTCGCCCACCATTTTCTAAAAAAGATCAGATCTATATTTAATCTTACCAACAAGTAGAATACACAGACAATGCCAATGCAGAAGTGTAGCCCATTGCTCTTGTCAGTACATTTTGTCCTGTAACGCTTGTACTTCCAGGGATTGGTAGTTGATTATGTAGCATCAATCTGCATCTTATCTTCATTATCCTCTATCCCTTCTAGTATTATCATATCTATAATTACTCTCTACAAAATGTAGAGTACAGGCAATTCTTATGAAGAAGATTCTGTGCTGAAATTCTTGAGTTATCCTTCCCTTGCCATGGAGGAGGGCATTATAAAGCCGGTGTTAACTGTTAATGTAAGTCAGTCCTTCTAAAGCCTTTATCCTCAACTGCTGTTTAATTTGCTCATACTCCCTATCGTTTACTACTGTTTAGTTTGCTGTTTCTACCAAAATGCATGTTTGTAGGAACCGTAAGTTCTAAGTTTTACTTGTAAAACCAAATTCCTTATTTATACCATGCACATTACTTAATACTCCATATATGTATGCTTGTTTTTGTGGATCTATAATCCAGTGTGTGGTGAAGCAGCCCACGTTTGCACCTTGTCATCTCCTATTTTATCTTACTGATGTGGCTGATGATATGAACAACATGCCATGCACATTATCCAAAATAGATACAATGATTTTCTTTGCCCTTCATCTATGCTTGTTATGTTGACATGGTAATCCAGTAGTGTGGTGAAGCTCCCCGCATTATGAACAATGCCAAATTATGCTATTGATATTTTGAACATACTCTTTATTTTCTAATTTGAAATTGGATAGAATTGATAGAACAGTTATCATCTTTGTTTATACACGTGCAAAACCTGTCATCTCTCTGCTTTGTTTCAGGGTGATATGCCTGATGGCATGCACAAGTCTGCTGAAGGCTGTGAGACAAACCCAACATATATTGCAACAAAGAAGGCAAAACATCTTGAAGATAGCGAGACAACCCCAAAGTCTTGTCTTGATGCAGTGTTCAAGTTACTTGAGACTAACAGTCAGACAAGCTCACAGAATTCGTTGTCTGAATCAGTTCGACTTCTTCAGTCCCAAGTTCTAGCAGAAAGGCATTCTGCAACTCAACTTCAACTTGAAGTCCTATCTCTAAGAAAGATTGCGGAGAACACCAATGAGAACCTCATCGCTAAACAACTACACCTGGAAGCTATGACCGACATGCTAGGACGGTCTCACAGCCTTGCTCAGCAGCTTGCGCAGCAGTTCCCCCGCAAGGCTAACCTTTCTTGAACTATCTTGGAAGTGGTCCTGGTTCAGTATTATTTTGTTACACTGAAATGGTGCCTAGTTTTTGTAATCTGCTTCTTCGTTGCGCTTTATGATCACTGGTGGCGAACTTTGATGCCCAGTGGATGTAATATACCTTAAATCCTTTATTGTGTAGTCTAGGTTTATTCTTAGTTACTATGCCGTAATTTCTTTATTGTATAGAGTAGGTTTGTTCTTAATTCCTACTAGTTACGCAGCAGCCCGAAATGAACCCCGGCCCATGATTGTGCGAATCAAATCACGGGCTTTTAACAGGCCAAAATTGTCTGGGTCCTTGTTTGGCCCAATCAGATATCGGCTGCGAGCAGGCCGGATGCAAACCGGGCCGTAGTTAGGCCCAACTATATGACGGGATTTTAACATGCCAAAATTAATAGGGCCAAAATTTTAAACAGGCCCTTAACAGGCCAAAACTAATATCAGGCCGAATTACTAAGTGGGCCTTTAGCAAGTGGGCCCAAAAGCATAGTGTCCAGTTGACGGGACGAATCTGATATGCGCCATAATTGAGCCCAAAGCCTCTTAAAGGGCCGGACCTGATCTGGGCCATAATTTGGCCCAGAATGTGGTAGGCTTTTAACGGGCCGGATCTCATATGGGCCACTATTAGGCCCGGAGCGTGGCAGGCCATTAATGGACCGGATCAAATATGGGCCGTCATTTGGCCCAAAACATGGCAGCCAGCTAATGGGCCAGCCTACTAGGGTCCTCAAAATCTTGTGGGCCTACAGCTGGGCCGGCCCATTAATGTCAGCGAAATCTCGTGGGCCTTTAGCTGGGCCGGCCCATTATGACCCACAAGAATCTTGTGGGCCTTTACCTGGGCCGACCCATTATGGCACACAAAAATCTTATGGGCCTTTACCTGGGTCGGCCCATTATGGCCCGCAAAATCTTGTGGGACTTTAGCTGGGCCAACCCATTATGGTCCGCAAAATCTCATGGGCCTTTAGCTGGGCCGGCCCATTATGGTCCGCAAAATCTTGTGGGCCTTTAGTTGGGCCGGCCCATTTAAACTTGTTGGGCCGTGCCACGTGTCGACGTATCATAGGCGCCTTCTGTCTAGTGAGTGGATGACATCTGTCCCGACGATGAGCCGACATGTGTTTCCTCTAGCCAATGATGATTTTACACGTGGAAAATCCCCATTGGTCGGGGCTGTTAACGGGTTATCGGATCCAAAACCCGACCCGATAGCTTAACGGCGTTCCGTACGGTGGATGCCACGTGTCGGTCACCCTTGACGAAAGCACTTCTGTGACACACGATTTATCGTCATGGAAGTGGACACTTCCGTGATGATAATTTTGGTAATGCCATGGAACACTTCTACGACAGCACAGGTATGCCTATCCTGATTCTGTCATAAATTTGTCATGGATGTACATGAATGACAAAAAAAGCGACCTACTGTGACAAACACGTATCATCACGGAAGTGTATTTTTTTGTATTGATAACCACAAAGTGCTAGATGTAAAATACACCAGCCGCTCATCTCTGAACTTAACTGTCGAAACTGAATTTAACTGTCAAAACTGAACTTAACTATCGAAACTGAATTTTACCGTCGAAACTGAACGCACTAGTAGCATTAGCAGCAGCGCGTGCGAGAGCCGGGGCAGTGATACGTCTCCGTCGTATCTATAATTTTTGATTGTTCAATGCCAATATTATTCAACTTTCATATACTTTTTGGCAACTTTTTATACTATTTTTGGGACTAACATATTGATCCAGTGCCCAGTGCCAGTTCCTATCTGTTGCATGTTTTTGGTTTCGCAGAATATCCATATCAAACGGAGTCCAAACGGGATAAAAACGTACGGAGCTTATTTTTGGAAAATATGGAAAATTTGGAAGGAAAATCAACGCGAACCAGTGCCCGAGGTGGTCACGAGGCAGGGGGCGCCCCCCCTTAGGGCGCGCCCCTACCCTCGTGAGCCCACCATAAGGCGGTTGATGCTCTTCTTTTGCCGCAAGAAAGCTAATATTTGGAAAAAAATCACGGCGAAGGTTTCAGGCCAATCGGAGTTACGGATCTCCATATATATATATATATATATATATATATATATATATATATATATATATATATATATACGAAACGGTGAAACAGAGCCAGGACAGAATGCAGAAACAGAGAGAGACAGAGAGATAGATCCAATCTCGGAGGGGCTCTCGCCCCTCCCATGCCATGGGAGCCAAGGACCAGAGGGGAAACCCTTCTCCCATCTAGGGAGGAGGTCAAGGAAGAAGAAGAAGAAGGGGGGCCCTCTCCCCCTTGCTTCCGGTGGTGCCGGAGCACTGCCGGGGCATCACCATCACCGCCATCTTCACCAACAACTTCACCGCCATCATCACCAACTCTTCCCCCCTCTATGCAGCGGTGTAACCTCTCTTTTACCCGCTGTAATCTCTACTTAAACATGGTGCTCAACGCTATATATTATTTCCCAATGATGTATGGCTATCCTATGATGTTTGAGTAGATCTGTTTTGTCCTAATGGCTATTTGATGATCGTGATTGGTTTGAGTTGTATGTTTTATTATTGGTGTTGTCCTATGGTGCTCTCCGTGTCGCGCAAGCGTGAGGGATTCCCACTGTAGGGTTTGCAATATGCTTATGATTTGCTTATGGTGGGTGGCGTGAGTGACAGAAGCACAGACCCGAGTAAGTAGGTTGTTTGTGTATGGGATAAAGGGGACTTGCTGCTTTAATGCTATGGTTGGGTTTTACCTTAATGAATCTTTAGTAGTTGCGGATACTTGCTAGAGTTCCAATCATAAGTGCATATGATCCAAGTAGAGAAAGTATGTTAGCTTATGCCTCTCCCTCATATAAAATTGCAATAATGATTACCGGTCTAGTTATCGATTGCCTAGGGACAAATAACTTTCTTGTTGACAAAATCTCTCTATTAAAACTAATTTAGTTGTGTCTTTATCTAAGCAGCCCCTAGTTTTATTTACGTGTTCTTTACTTTCTTGCAAGCTTACCCAAAAACACCTACAAAGTACTTCTAGTTTCATACTTGTTCTAGGTAAAGCGAACGTCAAGCGTGCATAGAGTTGTATCGGTGGTCGATAGAACTTGAGGGCATATTTGTTCTACCTTTAGCTCCTCGTTGGGTTCGACACTCTTACTTATCAAAAGAGGCTACAATTGATCCCCTATACTTGTGGGTTATCAAGACCTTTTTCTGGCGCCGTTGCCGGGGAGCAATAGCGTGGGGTGAATATTCTCGTGTGTGCTTGTTTGCTTTATCACTAAGTAATCTTTATTTGCTGCTCTTAGTTGTTCTCTATCTTTAGTTATGGATATGGAACATGGAATACCAAAAAAATTAGGTGTACTTTCTGCTCATGGAGATGGGGAACCTCCTAAAACCCTCGATGCTAGTTATGTGAAAGATATTATGTACTACTTTAATAATCCTGAGAAAACCCCATTCAATTATGTAATGGGAGTAATGTTGGATCAACGTGAATACTTTAGGGATTACCGCTTGACACAAAAAGGGAAACTATTATGGGATCAAATTCATATACTGAATTGGTATGCTAGGCAACTATGCTTGAGATATGATTATACTTGTTGCTCTAATGTGAAGGCTCCACACCTTCCCTTTTCATGTGAATTTAATGATAATGAAACCTTAGCTTCTTATGCTAATGGTATATATGATTACTATGATGTGGAACAAATAGAAGAATTTGTTGCTTTTAAGGGTGCTTATGAAACTGAATCTATGTTTAAAGAGTTTGAAGATTTTGATGATGCTATTTATAGACCTGAAAATTTAGCTATCCTGAAATATTTATATGATAATTATGAATACAATTACGAAATTAATGTGCTTATTAAGAAAGTCTCCGCTGTCCAAGAAGAGACTAATATTTTGCAGGAGTCTATGGAAGAAGAAATTGATGAAACTGTGAGCTCATTGGATGAAAAAGATGAGGAAGAGAGCGAAGAACAAAAGGAGGAAGAGCGGATTGATCACCCGTGCCCACCTTCTAATGAGAGTAACTCTTCAACTCATACATTGTTTAATTCTCCTTCATTCTTATCGAAGGATGATTGCTATGATGACTGTTATGATCCCTTTGATTCTCTTGAAATATCCCTTTTTGATGATGCTTGCTATGCTTGTGGCCAAGATGCCAATATGAATTATGCTTATGGAGATGAACTTGCTATAGTTCCTTATGTTAAACATGAAATTGTTGCTATTGCACCCACGCATGATAGTCCTATTATCTTTTTGAATTCTCCCAACTACACTATATCGGAGAAGTTTGCACTTACTAAGGATTATATTGATGGGTTGCCTTTTACTGTTGCACATGGTGATTTTGATAGATATAATATGCATGTGCTTGCTGCTCCTACTTGCAATTATTATGAGAGAGGAACTATATCTCCACCTCTCTATGTTTCCAATACGATAAAATTGCAAGAAACTGTTTATACTATGCATTGGCCTTTACTTTGTGTGCATGATTTGTTCTTTTATGACATGCCGATGCATAGGAAGAGAGTTAGACTTAGTTTTTACATGATATATGTTACTTTGTGCTCGCTACTAAATGCCAAATCATTGTTAATTAAAATTGGCTTTGATATACCTTGGGATCCGGGTGGATTCACTACTTGAGCACTATATGCCTAGCTTAATGGCTTTAAAGAAAGCGCTGCTAGGGAGACAACCCGGAAATTTTAGAGAGTCATTTATTTCTGTTGAGTGCTTTCATATAGTTTAAAAACAATAAAAATAAATAGGGGAACCCAAAACTTTTTCAAAAAGGAAAGTGAAAGTGAGAGAGACAAGCATTGTTGAAGTGGGAGCTAGCCTTGAACTTTGTTCATGCTCACGGAAACTTTGTGAATCTTGACTACAGAAACTTTTCAATAAAAATAATTATCACCTTGTACAATTCCATTGTATTATAAAAATAATGTGCCAAGGTTTGCCTTTAGGATGTTTACATTTGCTTGATGGTTTGTACGGTGCAGGACAGAAACTTTGGCTGTAGTGCGTGATTTTACATTTTTAGCTAGAACATCAAATGGTTCGGATTCTTTTTGCACTGTATTTCTATACAAATTGTTTATTTTTCCTAATTTTGGTAGAATTTTGCAAGTATCAGAAGTATGGTGAATGTTCAGATTTCTACAGACTGTTCTGTTTTAGACAGATTCTGTTTTTGATGCATAGTTTGCTTGTTTTGATGAACCTATCAATTTATATCAGTGGATTAAGCGATGAAAAAGTTATATTACAGTAGACACAATGCAAAAAAAAATATGAATTGGTTTGCAACAGTACTTAGAGTAGTGATTTGCTTTATTATACTAATGGATCTTACCAAGTTTTCTGTTGAAGTTTTGTGTGGATGAAGTGTTCGATGATCGAGAAGGTCTCGATGTGAGAAGAAGGAAGAGAGGCAAGAGCTCAAGCTTGGGGATGCCCGAGGCACCCCAAGTAAATATTCAAGGAGACTCAAGCGTCTAAGCTTGGGGATGCTGGGTAGGCATCCCCTCATTCTTCAACAAATATCGGTATGTTTTCAGATTCGTTTCGTTCACGCGATATGTGCAATCTTGGAGTGTCTTTTGCATTTAGTTTTCATTTTTATTTTATGCACCATGCTGGTATGAGATAGTCCTTGATTGCTTTATAGAATGCTTCATGTGCTTCACTTATATCATTTGAAGTTGGATTGCCTGTTTCTCTTTACATAGGAAACCACCATTTGTAGAATGCTCTTTTGCTTCACTTATATTTGTTAGAGCGTGGGCATATCTTTTGTAGAAAGAATTAAACTCTCTTGCTTCACTTATATCTATTTAGAGAGATGATAGGAACTGGTCATTCACATGGTTAGTCATAAAATCCTACATAAAACTTGTAGATCGCTGAATATGATATGTTTGATTCCTTGCAATAGTTTTGCGATATAAAGGCGGTGATATTAGAGTCATGCTAGTCGAGTAATTGTGAAATTGAGAAATACTTGTGTTGAGGTTTGCAAGTCCCGTAGCATGCACGTATGGTGAACCATTATGTAACGAAGTCGGAGCATGAGGTGTTTATTGATTGTCTTCCTTATGAGTGGCGGTCGAGGACGAGCGATGGTCTTTTCCTACCAATCTATCCCCCTAGGAGCATGCGCGTAGTACTTTGTTTCGATGACTAATAGATTTTTGCAATAAGTATGTGAGTTCTTTATGACTAATGTTGAGTCCATGGATTATACGCACACTCACCCTTCCATCATTGCTAGCCTCTCTAGTACCGCGCAACTTTTGCCGGTACCATAAACTCACCATATACCTTCCTCAAAACAGCCACCATACTGCTACGTCTTGAGCTTGCGTTGGTTTTCCACGAAGAGGAAGGGATGATGCAGCAGAGCAGCGTACGTATTTCCCTCAGTTTTTGAGAACCAAGGTATCAATCCAGTAGGAGGCCACGCTCAAGTCCCTCGTACCTGCACAAAACGATAGCTACTCGCAACCAACGCGATTAGGGGTTGTCAATCCCTTCACGGTCACTTACGAGAGTGAGATCTGATAGATATAACATTTTTAGTATTTTTGGTATAAAGATGCAAAGTAAAAAGTAAAGGCAAAGTAAAAAAGCAAAGCGAGATTAAAGTGATGGAGATTGATATGATGAGAATAGACCCGTGGGCCATAGGTTTCACTAGTGGCTTCTCTCAAGAGCATAAGTATTCTACGGTGGGTGAACAAATTACTGTTGAGCGATTGACAGAATTGAGCATAGTTATGAGAATATCTAGGCATGATCATGTATATAGGCATCACGTCCGTGGCAAGTAGACCGAAACGATTCTGCATCTACTACTATTACTCCACTCATCGACCGCTATCCAGCATGCATCTAGAGTATTAAGTTAAAAATAGAGTAACGCCTTAAGCAAGATGACATGATGTAGAGAGATAAATTCATGCAATATGAAATAAACCCATCTTGTTATCCTCGATGGCAATGATGCAATACATGCCTTGCTGCCCCTTCTGTCACTGGGAAAGTACACCGCAAGATCGAACCCAAAGCTAAGCACTTCTCCCATGGCAAGAACTACCAATCGAGTTGGCCAAACCAAACGGATAATTTGAAGAGACTTGCAAAGATAACCAATCATACATAAAAGAATTCAGAGAAGATTCAAATATTATTCATAGATAGACTTGATCATAAACCCACAATTCATCGATCTCAACAAACACACCGCAAAAAGAAGATTACATCGAATAGATCTCCACAAGAGAGGGGGAGAACTTTGTATTGAGATCCAAAAAGAGAGAAGAAGCCATCTAGCTACTAACTATGGACCCGAAGGTCTGAGATAAACTACTCACACTTCATCAGAGGGGCTAGGATGATGTAGAAGCCCTCCGTGATGACGGCCCTCTTCCGGCGGAGCTCCGGAACAGACCCCAAGATGGGATCTCGTGGATACAGAAAGTTGCGGCGGTGGAATTAGGTTTTGGCTCCTGTTCTGATCGTTTGGGGGTACGTGTGTATATATAGGAGGAAGGAGTACGTCGGTGGAGCACCGAGGGGCCCACGAGGCAGGGGGCACGCCCCCACCCTTGTGACCTCCTCTTTGACTCCTTGGAGTAGGGTCCAAGTCTCCTGGATCACGTTCGGTGAGAAAATCACGTTCCCGAAGATTTTATTCCGTTTGGACTCCGTTTGATATTCTGTTTCTCCGAAACACTGAAATAGGCAAAAAACAACAATTCTGGGCTGGGCCTCCGGTTAATAGGTTAGTCCCAAAAATAATATAAAAGTGGAATATAAAGCCCAATATAGTCCAAAACAGTAGATAATATAGCATGGAGCAATCAAAAATTATAGATACGTTGGAGACGTATCAGGCATCCCCAAGCTTAATTCCTGCTCGTCCTCGAGTAGGTAAATGATAAAAAGAGAATTTTTGATGCGGAGTGCTACTTGGCATAATTTCAATGCAAATCTTCTTAATTGTGATGTGAATATTCAGATTCGAAAGATTCAAGAAAAAAGTTCATATTGACATAAAAATAATAATACTTCAAGCATACTAACAAAGCAATTATGTCTTCTCGAAATAACATGGCCAAAGAAAGTTATCCCTACAAAATCATATAGTCTGGCTATGCTCTATCTTCACCACACAAAGTATTTAAATCATGCACAACCCCGATGACAAGCCAAGCAATTGTTTCATACTCTAACTTCTTCAAAACTTTTTCAATCTTCACGCAATACATGAGCGTGAGCCATGGATATAGCACTATAGGTGGAATAGAATGGTGGTTGTGGAGAAGACAAAAAGGAGGGGAAGATAATCTCACATCAACTAGGCGTATCAACGGGCTATGAAGATGCCCATCAATAGTTATCAATGTGAGTGAGTAGGGATTGCCATGCAACGGATGCACTAGAGCTATAAGTATATGAAAGCTCAAAAAGATACTAAGTGGGTGTGCATCCAACTTGCTTGCTCATGAAGACCTAGGGCAATTTGAGGAAGCCCATCATTGGAATATACAAGCCAAGTTCTATAATGTAAAATTCCCACTATTATATGAAAGTGATAACATGAGAGACTCTCTACTATGAAGATCATGGTGCTACTTTGAAGCACAAGTGTGGTAAAAGGATAGTAACATTGTCCCTTCTCTCTTTTTCTCTCATTTTTTTTATTTTTTTATTTGGGCCTTTTCCCTTTTTTGTGGCCTCTTTTCTTTCTTTTTTATTTGGGCTTCTTTGGCCTCTTTTATTTATTTTTCGTCCGGAGTCTCATCCCGACTTATGGGGGAATCATAGTCTCCACCATACTTTCCTCAATGGGACAATGCTCTAATAATGATGATCATCACACTTTTATTTTTCTTACAACTCAACAATTACAACTCAATACTTAGAATAAAATATGACTATGTGAATGCATCCAGCGGTGTACCGGGATATGCAATATGACAATGATGGAATGTGTCATGAACGGAACGGTGGAAAGTTGCATGGCAATATATCTTGGAATGGCTATGGAAATGCCATGATAGGTAGGTATGGTGGCTGTTTTGAGGAAGGTATATGGTAGGTGTATGATACCGGTGAAAAGTGCGCGGTATTAGAGAGGCTAGCAAAGGTGGAAGGGTGAGAGTGCGTATAATCCATGGACTCAACATTAGTCATAAAGAACTCATATACTTATTGCAAAAATCTAGAAGTTATCAAAGCAAAGTATTACGCGCATGCTCCTAGGGGGATATATTGGTAGGAAAATACCATCGCTCGTCCCCGACCGCCACTCATAAGGAAGACAGTCAATAAATAAATCATGCTCCGACTTCATCACATAACGGTTCACCATACGTGCATGCTACGGGAATCACAAAATTTAACACAAGTATTCTTTAAATTCACAACTACTCAACGAGCATGACTTTAATATTATCACCTCCATATCTCAAAACAATTATCAAGCTTCAATCTTTTCTTAGTATTCAACACACTCAAAAGAAAGTTTCACAAATCTTGAACACCAAGCATATTATTATTAAGCAAATTACCATGCTATCAGGAGACTCTCAAAATAATTTAAGTGAAGCATGAGAGATCAATAGTTTCTTAAAAACAAATCCACCACCTTGCTCTAAAAGATCTAAGTGAAGCACATAGAGCAAAATTATAACGCTAGAAAGATATAAGTGAAGCACATAGAGCAAAACTACTTAGCTCAAAAGATATAAGTGAAGCACATAGAGTATTCTATCAAATTTTAATTCATGTATGGCTCTCTCAAAAGGTGTGTACAGCAAGGATGATTGTGGCATACTAAGACACAAAGACACAAATAATACAAGACGCTCCAAGCAAAACACATATCATGTTGGTGAATAAAAATATAGTTCCAAGTAAATTACCGATGGAAGTGGACGAAAGAGGGGATGCCTCCCGGGGCATCCCCAAGCTTTGACTTCTTGGTGTCCTTGAATTATCTTGGGGGTTCCATGGGCATCCCCAAGCTTAGGCTCTTGACACTACTTGTTCCATAATCCATCAAAAGAATTCACCCAAAACTTGAAAACTTCACAACACAAAACTCAAAATAGAAAACTCGTGAGCTCCGTTAGCGAGAGAAAACAAAACACCACTTCAAGGTACTGTAATGAACTCATTCTTTATTTATATTGGTGTTAAACCTACTGTATTCCAACTTCTCTATGGATTATAAAACTATTTTACTAGCCATAGATTCATCAAAATAAGCAAACAACACACGAAAAACAGAATCTGTCAAAAACAGAACAGTCTGTAGTAATCTGTAGCTAGAGCAAGATATGGAACCCCAAAAATTCTAAAATAAATATATGGACGTGAGGAATTTATCTATTAATAATCTGCAAAAATAATTAACTAAATATCACTCTTCAAATAAAAATGACAGCAGTTCTCGTGAGCGCTAAAGTTTCTGTTTTTTACAGCAAGTTCAACAAGACTTTCCCCAAGTCTTCCCAACGATTCTACTTGGCACAAACACTAATTAAACACAAAAAACACAACCAAAACAGAGGCTAAATAATTTATTTATTACTAATCAGGATCAAAAAGCAAGGAATAAAAATAAAATTGGGTTGTCTCCCAACAAGCGCTATCGTTTAACGCCCCTAGCTAGGCATAAAAGCGAGGATAGATCTAAGTGTTGCCATCTTTGGTAGGCAATCCATAAGTGGCTCTCATGATAGTTTCATATGGTAATTTTATTTTCTTTCTTGGAAAGTGTTCCATGCCCTTTTTAATGGAAATTGAAATCTAATATTCCCTTCCTTTATATCAATAATCGCACCAACCGTTCTAAGGAAAGGTCTACCAAGAATAATAGGGCAAGAAGGATTGCAATCTATATCAAGAACAATGAAATCTACGGGCACATAATTCCTATTTGCAACAATAAGAACATCATTAATCCTTCCCATAGGTTTATTAATAGTAGAATCCGCGAGATGCAAGTTTAGAGAGCAATCATCAAAATTGCGGAAATCTAGCAAATCACACAAAGTTTTGGGAATAGTGGAGACACTAGCATCCAAATCACACAAAGCATAAAACTCATGATCTTTAATTTTAATTTTAATAGTTGGTTCCCACTCATCATAGAGTTTTCTAGGGATAGAAACTTCCAACTCAAGTTTTTCTTCATAAGATTGCATCAAGGCATCAACAATATGTTCAGTGAAGGCTTTATTTTGACTATAAGCATGTGGAGAATTTAGCACGGATTGCAACAAGGAAATACAATCAATTAAAGAACAACTTTCATAATTAAATTCCTTGAAATCCAATATAGTGGTTTTAGCAACATCTAGATTTTTATTTCTTTCAATCCCACTTTCATCAATTTCATCATTAAGATCTAAATACTCCGAATTTTTAGAACGCCTTCTAGGTAAAGGAAGATCATATTCAGTTTCATGAAGATTTATATTGCAAAATAAAGATTTAATAGGGGACACATCAATAACTTTTAGATCTTCATCTTGATTTTCATAGGAATTGGAAGAACACGCTTTAATAAAGGCATCTTTGGAAGCACGCATCCTAGAGGTTCTTCCCTTGCACTCATCAATGGAAATTCTCATGGATTTAAGAGACTCATTGATATCATGCTTAGGAGAAATAGATCTAAGCTTTAAAGAATCAATCTCAAGAGAAATTCTATCAACGTTTCTAGCCAAATCATCAACTTTAAGCAATTTCTCTTCAAGCAAAGCATTAAAATTCTTTTGTGAATTCATAAACTCTTTAACACTATTCTCAAATTCAGAGGGCATCTTATTATAATTTCCATAAGAGTTGTTGTAGGAATTCCCATAATTATTAGAATGATTACTAGGATATGACCTAGGATTAAAATTCCCTCTATAAGCGTTGTTACCAAAATTATTCCTACCAACAAAATTCACATCCATAGATTCATTGTTATTATCAATCAAAGTAGACAAAGGCATATCATTAGGATCAGAAGAAGCACTCTTAGTAGCAAATAATTTCATAAGTTCATCCATCTTCCCACTCAAAACATTGATTTCTTCTATCGCATGCACTTTTTTATTAGAAGATCTTTCAGTATGCCATTGAGAATAATTAACCATAATATTATCTAGGAGTTTAGTAGCATATCCTAAAGTGATTTCCATAAAAGTGCCTCCCGCGGCCGAATCTAAAAGATTTCTAGAAGCAAAATTCAATCCGGCATAAAAATTTTGTATAATCATCCACAAATTCAAACCATGAGTAGGGCAGTTACGTATCATTAATTTCATTCTCTCCCAAGCTTGTGCAACATGTTCATGATCAAGTTGCTTAAAATTCATAATATCGTTTCTAAGAGAGATGATCTTAGCGGGAGGGAAATACTTAGAGATAAAAGCATCTTTGCACTTGTTCCAAGAATCAATACTATTCTTAGGCAAAGACGAAAACCAAGCTTTAGCACGATCTCTAAGCAAAAAAGGAAATAGCTTCAATTTAACGACATCATTATCGACATCTTTTTTATTTTGCATATCACATAAATCAACGAAGCTATTCAGATGAGTAGTGACATCTTCACTAGGAAGGCCGGCGAATTGATCTTTCATAACAAGATTTAACAAAGCAGCATTGATTTCACAAGATTCAGTATTAGCAAGGGGAGCAATCGGAGTGCTTAGGAAATCATTATTATTGGTATTGGTGAAGTCACACAATTTGGTAGTATCTTGAGCCATCGCGACAAACAAGCAATCAAACACACGAGCAAACAAGAGCAAACGGGCAAAAGAGGCAAATAGAGAGGGAGGATAGAGAGAGAGAGGGCGAACAAAACGACAAGGGTGAAGTGGGGGAGAGGAAAACGAGAGGCAAATGGCAAATAATGTAATGCGGGAGATAGGGATTGTGATGGGTACTTGGTATGTTGACTTTTTGCGTAGACTCCCCGGCAACGGCGCCAAAAATCCTTCTTGCTACGTCTTGAGCTTGCATTGGTTTTCCCCGAAGAGGAAGGGATGTTGCAGCAGAGTGGCGTAAGTATTTCCCTCAGTTTTTGAGAACCAAGGTATCAATCCAGTAGGAGGCCACGCTCAAGTCCCTCGTACCTGCACAAAACGATAGCTACTCGCAACCAACGCGATTAGGGGTTGTCAATCCCTTCACGGTCACTTACGAGAGTGAGATCTGATAGATATAATACTTTTGGTATAAAGATGCAAAGTAAAAAGTAAAGGCAAAGTAAAAAGCAAAGCAAGATTAAAGTGATGGAGATTGATATGATGAGAATAAACCCGGGGGCATAGGTTTCACTAGTGGCTTCTCTCAAGAGCATAAGTATTCTACGGTGGGTGAACACATTACTATTGAGCAATTGACAGAATTGAGCATAGTTATGAGAATATCTAGGCATGATCATGTATATAGGCATCACATCCATGACAAGTAGACCGAAACGATTCTGCATCTGCTACTATTACTCCACTCATTGACCGCTATCCAGCATGCATCTAGAGTATTAAGTTAAAAACAGAGTAACGCCTTAAGCAAGATGACATGATGTAGAGAGATAAATTCATGCAATATGAAATAAACCCCATCTTGTTATCCTCGATGGCGTCGATGAAATACGTGCCTTGCTTCCGGTTCTGTCATTGGGAAAGGACACCGCAAGATCGAACCCAAAGCTAAGCACTTCTCCCTTGGCAAGAACGACCAATCTAGTTGGCCAAACCAAACGGATAATTCGAAGAGACTTGCAAAGATAACCAATCATACATAAAAGAATTCAGAGAAGATTCAAATATTATTCATAGATAGACTTGATCATAAACCCACAATTCATCGATCTCAACAAACACACCGCAAAAAGAAGATTACATCGAGTAGATCTCCACAAGAGAGGGGGAGAACTTTGTATTGAGATCCAAAAAGAGAGAAGAAGCCATCTAGCTACTAACTATGGACCCGAAGGTCTGAGGTAAACTACTCACACTTCATCGGAGGGGCTAGGATGATGTAGAAGCCCTCCGTGATGACGGCCCTCTTCCGGCGGAGCTCCGGAACAGGCCCCAAGATGGGATCTCGTGGATACAGAAAGTTGCGGCAGTGGAATTATGTTTTTGGCTCCTGTTCTGATTGTTTGGGGGTACGTGTGTATATATAGGAGGAAGGAGTACGTCGGTGGAGCACCGAGGGGCCCACGAGGCAGGGGCGCGCGCCCTAGAGGGGGGGGTGCCCCCACCCTCGTGACCTCCTATTTGACTCCTTGGAGTAGGGTCCAAGTTCCTGGATCATGTTCGGTGAGAAAATCACGTTCCTGAAGATTTTATTCCGTTTGGACTCCGTTTGATATTCTGTTTCTCCGAAACACTGAAATAGGCAAAATACAGCAATTCTGGGCCGGGCCTCCGGTTAATAGGTTAGTCCCAAAAATAATATAAAAGTGGAAAATAAAGCCCAATATAGTCCAAAACAGTAGATAATATAGCATGGAGCAATCAAAAATTATAGATACGTTGGAGACGTATCACATACCTACCTATTATGGCATTTCCATAGCCATTCCGAGATATATTGCCATGCAACTTTCATCATCATCATATACATGACTTGAGCATTCATTGTCATATTGCTTTGCATGATCGTAAGATAGCTAGCATGATGTTTTCATGGCTTGTCCGTTTTTTGATGTCATTGCTACGCTAGATCATTGCACATCCCGGTACACCGCCGGAGGCATTCATATAGAGTCATATCTTTGTTCTAGTATCGAGTTGTAATATTGAGTTGTAAGTAAATAAAAGTGTGATGATCATAATTATTAGAGCATTGCCCAAAAAAAGGGGAGAGGCCAAAGAAGCCTAAATAAAAAAAGGGGCCAAAGAAGCCCGCAAAAAAGGAAAAAAAGGGGGCAATGTTACTATCCTTTTACCACACTTGTGCTTCAAAGTAGCACCATGTTCTTCATATAGAGAGTCTCTTGAGTTAACACTTTCATATACTAGTGGGAATTTTCATTATAGAACTTGGCTTGTATATTCTGATGATGGGCTTCCTCAAATGCCCGAGGTCTTCATGAGCAAGCAAGTTGGATGCACACCCACTTAGTTTCAGTTTGAGCTTTCATATACTTATAGCTCTAGTGCATCCGTTGCATGGAAATCCCTACTCAATCACATTGATATCTATTAATGGGCATCTCCATAGCCCGTTGATATGCCTAGTTGATGTGAGACTATCTTCTCCTTTTTGTCTCCTCCACCATCATATTCTATTCCACCTATAGTGCTATGTCCATGGCTCACGCTCATGTATTGCGTGAAAGTTGAAAAGGTCTGCAAATGTCAAAAGTATGAAACAATTGCTTGGCTTGTCATCGGGATTGTGCATGATTTGAATATTTTGTGTGGTGAAGATGGAGCATAGCCAGACTATATGATTTTGTAGGGATGAGCTTTCTTTGGCTATGTTATTTCAATAAGACATAATTGCTTGGTTGGTATGGTTGAAGTATTATTATTTTTATGTCAAAGGATAGACTATTGCTTTGAATCACTCGTGTCTTAATATTCATGCCATGATTAGACATATGATCTAGATTATGCTAGGTAGCATTCCACATCAATTTTTTATCATTTACCTACTCGAGGACGAGTAGGAATTAAGCTTGGGGATGCTGATACGTCTCCATCGTATCTATAATTTTTGATTGTTCCATGCCAATATTATTCAACTTTCATATACTTTTTGGCAACTTTTTATACTATTTTTGGGACTAACATATTGATCCAGTGCCTAGTGGCAGTTCCTGTCTGTTGCATGTTTTTGGTTTCACAGAATATCCATATCAAACGGAGTCCAAACGGGATAAAAATGGATGGAGCTTATTTTTGGAAAACATGGAAAATTTGGAAGGAAAATCAACGCGAACCAGTGCCCGAGGTGGTCACGAGGCAGGGGGGCGCGCCCCCTACCCTTGTGAGCCCACCGTAAGGCGGTTGACGCTCTTCTTTTGCCACAAGAAAGCTGATATTCGAAAAAAAATCATGGCGAAGGTTTCAGGACAATCGGAGTTACGGATCTCCATATATATACGAAACGATGAAACAGAGCCAGGACAGAATGCAAAAACAGAGAGAGACAAAGAGATAGATCCAATCTCGAAGGGGCTCTCGCCCCTCCCACGCCATGGGAGCCAAGGACCAGAGGGGAAACCCTTCTCCCATCTAGGGAGGAGGTCAAGGAAGAATAAGAAGAAGGGGGGCCCTCTCCCCCTTGCTTCCGGTGGCGCCGGAGCGCTGCCGGGGCCATCACCATCACCGCCATCTTCACCAACAACTTCACCGCCATCATCACCAACTCTTCCCCCCTCTATGCTGTGGTGTAACCTCTCTCTTACCCGCTGTAACATGGTGCTCAACGCTATATATTACTTCCCAATGATGTATGGCTATCCTATGATGTTTGAGTAGATCTGTTTTGTCCTAATGGCTATTTGATGATCGTGATTGGTTTGAGTTGTATGTTTTATTATTGGTGCTATCCTATGGTGCTCTCCGTGTTGCGCAAGCATGAGGGATTCCCGCTGTAGGGTTTGCAATATGCTTATGGTGGGTGGCGTGAGTGACAGAAGCACAGACCCGAGTAAGTAGGTTGTTTGCGTATGGGATAAAGGGGACTTGATGCTTTAATGCTATGGTTGGTTTTTACCTTAATGAATTTTTAGTAGTTGCGGATGCTTGCTAGAGTTCTAATCATAAGTGCATATGATCCAAGTAGAGAAAGTATGTTAGCTTATGCCTCTCCCTCATATAAAATTGCAATAATGATTACCGGTCTAGTTATCGATTGCCTAGGGACAAATAACTTTCTTGTTGACAAAAGCTCTCTATTAAAACTAATTTAGTTGTGTCTTTATCTAAGCAGCCCCTAGTTTTATTTACGTGTTCTTTACTTTCTTGCAAGCTTACCCAAAAACACCTACAAAGTACTTCTAGTTTCATACTTGTTCTAGGTAAAGCGAACGTCAAGAGTGCGTAGAGTTGTATCGATGGTCGATAGAACTTGAGGGAATATTTGTTCTACCTTTAGCTCCTCGTTGGGTTCGACACTCTTAATTATCGAAAGAGGCTACAATTGATCCCCTATACTTGTGGGTTATCACGCAGCTAGTCGTGTAGCAGCATCAGGTGAGGCTACCTTGAGCCACCAGCCACCACCGGCCAAACAGCCGCCCCCGCCGCCCGCGGCCGGCGGTGCGTGATACGTCTCCAACGTATCTATAATTTTTGATTGTTCCATGATATTATATTATCAACCTTGGATGTTTTATATGCATTTATATGCTATTTTATATGATTTTTGGGACTAACCTATTAACCTAGAGCCCAGTGCCAGTTTCTGTTTTTTCGTTGTTTTTGAGTATCGCAGAAAAGGAAAACCAAACAGAGTTCAATTGACCTGAAACTTCACGGAACTTATTTTTGGACCAGAAGAAGGCCAGGAAGTAAAAGAATTGGTCCCGAAGAGTCCCGGGCTGCCCACGAGGGTGGGGGGCGTGCCGACCCCCCTGGGCGTGCCCCCTGCCTCGTGGACAACCCGGAGACCCCCTTTGCCTTGTTCCCGACTCCAACACCTCTTATATAACCCAAAACTTCCAAAAAGAAACCTAGATCGGGAGTTCCGCCGCCAGAAGCCTTCGTAACCACCGAAAACCATTCTAGACCCGTTTCGACACCCTGTCGGAGGGGGGGGATCCCTCTCCGGTGGCTATCTTCATCATCCCGGCGCTCTCCATGACAAGGAGGGAGTAGTTCACCCTCGGGGCTGAGTGTATGTACCAGTAGCTATGTGTTTGATCTCTCTCTCTCTCTCTCGTGTTCTTGAGTTGGCACGATCTTGATGTATGGCGAGCTTTGCTATTATAGTTGGATCTTATGATGTTTCTCCCCCTCTACTCTCTTGTGATGGATTGAGTTTCCCTTTGAAGTTATCTTATCGGATTGAGTCTTTAAGGATTTGAGAACACTTGATGTATGTCTTGCATGTGCTTATCTGTGGTGACAATGGGATATCACGTGATCCACTTGATGTATGTTTTGGTGATCAACTTGCGAGTTCCGTGACCTCGTGAACTTATGCATAGGGGTTGGCACACATTTTTGTCTTCACTCGTCGGTAGAAACTTTGGGGCACTCTTTGAAGTTCTTTGTGTTGGTTGAATAGATGAATATGAGATTGTGTGATGCATATCGTATATTCATACCCATGGATACTTGAGGTGACATTGGAGTATCTAGGTGACATTAGGGTTTTGGTTGATTTATGTCTTAAGGTGTTATTCTAGTACAGACTCTAGGATAGATTGAACGGAAAGAATAGCTTCGTGTTATTTTACTACGGACTCTTGAATAGATCGATCAGAAAAAATAACTTTGAGGTGGTTTCGTACCCTACCATAATCTCTTCGTTTGTTCTCCGCTATTAGTGACTTTGGAGTGACTCTTTGTTGCATGTTGAGGGATTGTTATATGACCCAATTATGTTATTATTGTTGAGAGAACTTGCAATAATGAAAGTATGAACCCTAGGCCTCGTTTCCTAGCATTGCAATACTGTTTACGCTCACTTTTACCACTTGCCACCTTGTTGTTTTTATATTTTCGGATTACAAAAACCTATATCTACCATCCATATTGCACTTGTATCACCATCTCTTCGCCGAACTAGTGCACCTATACAATTTACCATTGTATTGGGTGTGTTGGGGACACACGATACTCTTTGTTATTTGGTTGCAGGGTTGTTTGAGAGAGACCATCTTCATCCTACGCCTCCCAAGGATTGATAAACCTTAGGTCATCCACTTGAGGGAAATTTGCTACTGTCCTACAAACATCTACACTTGGAGGCCCAACAACGTCTACAAGAAGAAAGTTGTGTAGTAGACATCAAGCTCTTTTATGGCGCCGTTGCCGGGGAGGTTAGCGCTTGAAGGTATATCTTTAGATCTTGCAATCGAATCTTTTTGTTTATTGTTTTATCACTTGTTTAGTTTATAAAAGAAAACTACAAAAAAATGGAATTGAGGGTACCTCATATGCTTCATCTTTTTAATATCTTTCATGAAAATAAGGATTCTGATAATTGTGCCAAAGTGTTAGAAGAAGAATGCATTAGAATGTTTGGCACTAAATCTTTGAATGATGAGCATGATTGCAATGTTATTAGTATGAACTCTTTGAATATCCATAGTACTAATGATGATTGCACTAGTCATGATGAAAATGTCTCTTATAAGCATGTCAACTTTTGTGGAATACATAGAGCTTGCAAGCACACACCAAATAGGGAAGATAGATTTTGCAAGAGGCATAAGTATTTGGAAACTAAATGGTTGCAATAAAGGCTAGATGATTGTGCTAAAAGATTCAATATTTATCGCCATCCTTGTGAACTTTTCAATGAACTTGGTCATTTAAAGCTCCAATGCTATTTGTTTCATGATAAAATCGTGTCCAAAGATTGTGATAACTTGATTACCCTTGAGCATCATAAAGAGCTTAGGCTTCTTTTGGGGTATGAAGAAATGAAACGTATAACTGGGGGTATTCCAAAATTTAATCTTGATAGATTTCTTGATTTTGATCTAGAAGAAATTTTTATGTATTGTGCGGTGAATTGCATTGAAAATCCTTATATTGCCAATTACATAAAGACACGAAAACAAATAGAAGATGAAGAGAATACTAATGAAAGGGAAGAGACTTCCCAATATTCTCCTATTATTTCTTATGATGAATCAGGTAACGAGGAGGAGCCTCCTATTCAACCAATCTCATTAATAAGGTGCTCCGAAAAGAGGATAAAACCCACACATGATGTGAAGAAGAAAAAGAGAAGACGGAGAAGCAAAGGTAAAAATGTATCCCTCCCAAATAATGTTGCTCCTATTACTCATTGTGATGATGATAATTATTATACTATTGGTGCTATCCATACTATTACTGATGAGAGTGATTATGCTTATGATATGAAAAGGCCCAAGCTTGGGGATGCTATGTTTGATGAGAATGGCATGTTTGAGAATGTATTTGCTGCAATTAATGTTTGTCCCAAGCTTGGGGGTGCTAAGTTTGATGAAGATGATATTTTTAGTCTCCCAAGTTTTGATGAGCAAATTTATTATGATGATAGCATGCCTCCTATTTATGATGGTTATATTGATGAAAGTGGGTTTGGAAGAGTGTCAAATTTAGGAAGTAATGATCCCACTATTTTGGAGGATGTTGAATCTTATTTTTGACAATTATGAAAGTGGATTTGGAGAGGTCATGACTTTATTTAGTAATGATTCCACTATCTTGGAAGAGGTTTCAATTGATTATGATGAGAACAAAGTTGCTACTTATGATGATTATTGTGATGACACGTATGCTATACAAAGTAGTGATGATTATATTAAAACTTGTCATGATTATGATTACCCTTTTCCTGAATATTACTCTTTTAATGTGGAAACAATTTGTAGTATTCGCGTTTCTTATGATACTCCCACTATTTCGAATGAGAAGAATTTTGCCTATGTGGAGAGTAGTAAATTTTCTATGCTTGTAGATCATGAAAAGAATGCCTTATGTGATGGTTATATTGTTGAATTTATTCATGATTCTACTGAAAGTTATTATGAGGGAGGAATATATACTTGTAGGAGTTGCAATGATATCAAGTTTCCTCTCTATGTGCTTAAAGTTTTGAAGTTATGCTTGTTTTACCTTCCTATGCAAGTTGATTCTTGTTCCCACAAGTTGTTTGCTCACAAAATCCCTATGCGTAGCAAGCAGGTTAGACTTAAATGTGCTAGTCATATTCTTCATGATGCTCTCTTTATGTTTCAATTCTTATCTTTTATGTGAGCATCATTGAAATCGTCATGCCTAGCTAGGGGCGTTAAAGATAGCGCTTGTTGGGAGGCAATCCAATTTTATTTTTTATTTGTCTTTTTCTCCTGTTTAGTAATAAATAATTAATCTAGCCTCTGTTTAGATGTGGTTTTATGTTTTATTTAGTGTTTGTGCAAAGTAGAACCTTTGGGAAGACTTGGGGAAAGTCTTTGCAATCTTGTTGTAAAAATCAAAAACTTTAGCACTCACGAGATTTGCTGCCATTTTTACTGGAGAGTGCTATTTGGTTAATTATTTTTTCAGATGATTAATAGATAACTAGTCATCAACCCGTGCATTTGCACGGGCTAGCATATTGAGAATGCCAGCTGGAATATCTCGATACACTTTTCGGTTAAAGAATCCATGGGTGATAAAATTAGAGTTACTTTATGGCGGAAGTTTTCTTATTGTTTAACGAAGGATGTAATAGGTAACCATACTGTCCTTATTGTGACCACGATGATGGTGTATAAATTTAGTGTTGAGACCAATTGTTAGATGTATTAAGATTTAGAGAGTCCTTATCTTTATTTATGCACAAATAAAGCGCCCCTTTTTGAAAAAATTATGCACAAATAGAACAGTTTATGACTCAAGTGAGAAAAACAAAACAAATCAATACATCAAACATGTTCGTGTATGCCAATTGCACAGACTATCATTAGAAAATACGTGGCAGTGAATCATATTGATCAATAAAAGATGTACGATAATTTCTAAAGCATGAAAAAAATTCCTGATGCTTATCCATAGGGAAAATACACTTGGTTCAGGAAGATTCTGATTAGCACACTGCGTACATTGGTGTAATAACCATGAAGATGCGTGAATCTTTTATATGGAAGCAGTGTGACATCTTCTCCAACTTTTAAGCACATACAACATAGGAACACAATGCTATAAAGGAGGTTAGTATCCAATTTAAAATGTGGTGCAATTTCTCCCCTTCCATAATACTTTGAAGTAGATAGAACATACAAAAGTTTCCACTATTCAGAACTAAAGTATCACCATATAGAAATAACACCAGTTCGTTGGAGATATTTGGGCCTACGGGCTTAATATCCTAGTCACCAATGGAGACCAGACTTGTACGGGGGATCAAAATTACGATGAAGATTTAGGCTTATAATATTTGATCAGTTTTTTTGCATAATAGCATTTTAGAAATTTAGTAACAACAAAACATAGAAGTCTAGTTCAAAAAGCAGCCACATAATGGTCTATTTTCAATGATATGTGGATAAGGAAGAAAGTACACTTAACAAATGACCTCCTGCATTTTTCTTACTTGATATTAAAGAGAAGGGATGACGTAGATAATATAAAAGCAAATGATAAAATATAGGTCATTTCTGCAAAGAGAAAACTAAGTAGCTTATATCTCATTAATGTGCAAACAACATTTATGCACCAAAAGTCTTCTGGTAAGGAACATTACGAATATAATTTCTCCAGTATAGCACAATGAAGTTTTACTAAGATATACTAAACATGGAAGGAATAGACATTATAAATAATTTTATAGTGTTTGATTCCTATGCATGTGGAGACATAATTACAATAGCTTAAGGATTTCCTTTCTGACTACTAATGAAACTGAGACCGTACTTAATTATTTTGTTAAACTAACTTTTATATATTAGAAATATGAATAACATAGTCTATATTAGACGATAGGATATTTTACCTTAATAATGACTGACGGACGAAAAACATGGATGAACTAAGTATAAAAAAATACATGATTTTCTCCTGGCATATGTTATTGCTAAAAAACTATAAATACTTAACCCTATCAACTTGTTATCTCCATAAACTTGTAATATCTAATGCCGCCTTGGCGGCCAACTGATAGCACAGTATGAACAGATCCATGCATGAAGCTTTCCAACAATTCAAAACCATCCATATTTCATTTGTACATGGAACAGATTTACGAACAAAATAAATCTACGGATTAATTCATGGATCGTCGTTCTCAAATACTCATGGATTGCCACCGTCCTCATATGCTCGTCATCCATAAAATCATGTGTGGTAATATATGAAAATGAATAAAGGGGGTCTTTCTAATTCTGAATCACAGTAAATCATATGGTTCTATCCCAACAAACTGGCACCACACTTTGTACAGCGGGGTGAGAAAGAACCTGGTGAGATTACCCAAATATGTTAATGAGATGATCCTAATTAATTCAGATTCTCCATGAACTTTGTGAAGATAGGAGAAGGGACGCACCAGCGTTGATTGCAGGGATAGACTGATGACTTGAGGCACAAAACTGCATTGCTGGATTGAAGTGCATTTTACTTGCATACTGGGACGATCACAAAACTGCACACGTACATGCTTCAAAAAGAGATGGATGACATGAGCTAAATGAAGTCAAACATACATTCTCCAAATCAGAAATACTGAAATAATCAATGATGATTACTAACCAATCCATGGCTATTATGCCACTGTTGTTGCACTCAAACGAATACCAGGTTAATCAAAGCACCCTCGGTGTATAGTTTCAAGAAAAATCCATCAGAAACCATGGGCCACCTGGATATAAAACTAAAAAACGTATACATTCATAAAGCTTCCAACAATTCAAAAAAAATTCATTAGTACGTGGAACAGATTTACGAACAAAATAATCCATGGATCATCGTTCTCAAATACTAAGATTGTCACTGGTCCGCAACTGCTCATCATCCATAACCTCCTGTTTGGTAATATATGCAAATGCATAAAGGGATCTTTCCTATTCTAACTTCCAGTAATTCGTATGCTTCTAGCCCAACAAATTGGCACCAGACTTTGTAAGCCGGGTAAGAAGGAACCTGGAGATATTCCCCAAGTATGTTAATGAGATGATCCAAATTAATTTAGATGCTCCATGAACTCTGTGAAGACAGGAGAAAGGACGCACCAGCCATGATTGCAAGGATAGACGGAGGGCTTGAGGGCCATGACGGCGTGCTCGTAGTCGAGGCCATCCAGCTCTCGCATTGGGGCCCCCGCTGAGGCAGTTGAAGCATGGAAGCGAGGGATGATTTTCTTTTCCGCACGACATGAGAACGGGAGGAGGGTTTGGGAAGTGAGAACGGCTGCCTCCAGATAATCGATCCCGTCCTCGCAGCCATCCGTGGAGGCAGAAGCCGATTTGTACATGAATCACAAGCAGAGGAGTCCCGTGCTAGAGAAAGAAGGAGAGGAGTCCCATGGTCGTTCTTTTCTATCTGCCCAAACAATTTCTTTCCTTTCAATTACGCAAGGAGATAGCCCCTTTTTGGTTAAGATGGATGGAAGAGATGGTTTTTTATAGACGGAAGGAGATAGCTGGAGTATATGAGTAGATATATACCTTTCTTTTTACTTGAATACCTTTTTTTAAGAGATAGAGATTGGTTAAAATATTTTTTTAGAACAGTTTGCTTTAGTTAGGAGAGAAAGAAATGGTGGATTAGTAGTACGTGGCCGACCCAAACGTTCTTTTTTATGTGTGCACACAACCGAACGAATCCTGGACCTTGGATTTTTTTTCAGAATTGAGAAAAGTTTCCACGGAGTATTATATGGACAGATCTACACGGTAATAATTCGGTCCCACCATATTAATGGCTCCTAATTACTGATTAACGTGAGAATTTCTAGGAAGTCACGAATTAGTATAGGTATAGACTTCCTCACGTCCATCAATTTATTTTAGAATTTTTGGGGTTCCAGAAGTATTCGAAACCTACAGATTACTACAGACTGTTCTGTTTTTGACAGATTCTGTTTTTCGTGTGTTGTTTGCTTATTTTGATGAATCTATGGCTAGTAATAGAGTTTATGAACAATAGAAAAGTTGGAATACAGTTGGTTTAACACCAATATAAATAAAGAATGAGTTCATTACAGTACCTTGAAGTGGTGGTTTGTTTTCTTTTACTAATAGAGCTCACGAGATTTTCTTAAGTTTTGTGTTGTGAAGTTTTCAAGTTTTGGGTAAAGATTTGATGGATTATGGAACAAGGAGTGGCAAGAGCCTAAGGTTGGGGATGCCCAAGGCACCCCAAGGTAAAATCCAAGGACAGTCAAAAGCCTAAGCTTGGGGATGCCCCGGAAGGCATCCCCTCTTTCGTCTTCGTCCATCAGTAACTTTACTTGGAGCTATATTTTTATTCGCCACATGATATGTGTTTTGCTTGGAGCGTCTTGTATGATTTGAGTCTTTGCTTTTTAGTTTACCATAATCATCCTTGCTGTACACACCTTTTGGGAGATACACACATGAATTGGAATTTATTAGAATACTCTACGTGCTTCACTTATATATTTTGAGTTGGATAATTTTTGCTCTAGTACTTCGCTTATATATTTTAGAGCATAGCGGTGGTTCTATTTTATAGAAATAATTGATCTCTCATGCTTCACTTATATCATTTTGAGAGTCCTTTAGAACAGCATGGTAATTTACTTTGGTTATAAATTTTAAACGCTAAGAGAAGTTGGATGCTTGATAGTTGTTTTGAGATATAAAGGTGGTAATATTAGAGGTGTGCTAGTTGAGTAATTGTGAAATTGATGAATACTTGTGTTGAAGTTGGCAAGTCCTGTAGCATGCACGTATGGTACACGTTGTGTGACAAATTTGAAGCATGGGGTGTTCTTTGATTGATTTCCTTATGAGTGGCGATCGGGGACGAGCGATGGTCTTTTCTTACCAATCTACCCCCCTAGGAGCATGCACGTAGTGCTTGGTTTTGATGACTTGTAGATTTTTGCAATAAGTATGTGAGTTCTTTATGACTAATGTTGAGTCCATGGATTATACGCACTCTCACCATTCCATCATTGCTAGCCTCTCCGGTACCGTGCATTGCCCTTTCTCATCTTAAGAGTTGGTGCAAGCTTCGCCGGTGCATCCAAACCCTGTGATATGATACGCTCTATCACACATAAGCCTCCTTATATCTTCCTCAAAACAGCCACCATACCTACCTATTATGGCATTTCCATAGCCATTTCGAGATATATTTCCATGCAACTTTCCACCGTTCCATTTATTATGACACGCATCATCATTGTCATATTGCTTTGCATGATCATGTAGTTGACATCGTATTTGTGGCAAAGCCACCATGCTTAATTTTTCATACATGTCACTCTTGATTCATCACAATCCCGGTACACCGCTGGAGGCTTTCACATAGAGTCATATTTTTGTTCTAAGTATCGAGTTGTTATTCTTGAGTTGTAAGTAAATAAAAGTGTGATGATCATCATTAGAGCATTGGCCCATGTGAGGAAAGGATGATGGAGACTATGATTCCCCCACAATTCGGGATGGGACTCCGGACGAAAAATAAAAATAAAATAAAAAAAGAGGCCAAAAAAGAAAAAAAGAAAAGAAGGCCCAAACAAAAAAAAGAGAAGAGAGAAAAATAGAGAAGAGACAATGTTACTATCCTTTTTCCACACTTGTGCTTCAAAGTAGCACCATCATCTTCATGATAGAGAGTCTCTTATTTTGTCACTTTCATATACTAGTGGGAAATTTTCATTATAGAACTTGCCTTGTATATTCCAATGATGGGCTTCCTCAAATGCCCTAGGTCTTCATGAGCAAGCAAGTTGGATGCACACCCACTTAGTTTCTTTGATGAGCTTTCATATATTTATAGCTCTAGTGCATCCGTTGCATGGGAATCCCTACTCCTTGCATTGATATCAATCGATGGGCATCTCCATAGCCCAATGATTAGCCGCGTCAATGTGAGACTTTCTCCCTTTTTGTCTTCTCACACAACCTCAACCATCATATTCTATTCCACCCATAGTGCTATGTCCATGGCTCGCACTCATATATTGCGTAAAAGTTGAAAGAGTTTGAAAATGCTAAGTATGAAACAATTGCTTGGCTTGTCATCGGGGTTGTGCATGATGAGAGAATTTTGTGTGACGAAAATGAAGCATGGACAAACTATATGATTTTGTAGGGATAAGCTTTCTTTGGATATGTTATTTTGATAAGACATAAAATTTCTTGATTAGCATACTTGGAGTATTACTATTTTTATGTCAACAATAAACTTTTATCTTGAATCTTTCGGATCTGAACGTTCATGCCACAATAGACAAAAATACATTGAAGAACATGCTAGAAAGCATTCCACATCAAAAATATTGTTTTTATCATTTACCTACTCGAGGACGAGCAGGAATTAAGCTTGGGGATGCTTGATACGTCTCCAACGTATCTATAATTTTTGATTGTTCCATGCTATTATATTATCAACCTTGGATGTTTTATATGCATTTATATGCTATTTTATATGATTTTTGGGACTAACCTATTAATCTAGAGCCCAGTGCCAGTTTCTGTTTTTTCGTTGTTTTTTAGTATCGCATAAAAGGAAAACCAAACGGAGTCCAATTGACCTGAAACTTGACGGAACTTATTTTTGGACCAGAAGAAGGCTAGGAAGTAAAATAATTGGGCCAGAAGAGTCTCGGGTTGCCCATGAGGGTGGGGGGGGGGGCTCCCACCCCCTTGGGCGCGCCCCCTGCCTTGTGGACAGCCCGGAGACCCCCCTGCCTTGTTCCCGACTCCAACACCTCTTATATAACTCAAAACTTCCAGAAAGAAACCTAGATCGGGAGTTCCGCCCCCAAAAGCCTCCGTAGCCACCGAAAACTAATCTAGACCCATTCCAGCACCCTGGCAGAGGGGGGAATCCCTCTCCAGTGGCCATCTTCATCATCCCGGCGCTCTCTATGATGAGGAGGGAGTAGTTTACCCTCGGGGCTAAGGGTATGTACCAGTAGCTATGTGTTTGATCTCTCTCTCTCTCTCTCTCTCGTTTTCTTGAGTTGGCACGATCTTGATTTATCGCGAGCTTTGCTATTATAGTTGGATCTTATGATGTTTCTCCCCCTCCACTCTCTTGTGATGGACTGAGTTTTCCCTTTGAAGTTATCTTATCGGATTGAGTCTTTAAGGATTTGAGAACAGTTGATGTATGTCTTGCATGTGCTTATCTGTGGTGACAATGGGATATCACGTGATCCACTTGATGTATGTTTTGGTGATCAACTTGCGAGTTCCGTGACCTTGTGAACTTATGCATAGGGGTTGGCACACGTTTTCGTCTTCACTCTCCGGTAGAAACTTTGGGGCACTCTTTGAAGTTCTTTGTGTTGGTTGAATAGATGAATATGAGATTGTGTGATGCATATCGTATAATCATACCCACGGATACTTGAGGTGACATTGGAGTATCTAGGTGACATTAGGGTTTTGGTTGATTTGTGTCTTAAGGTGTTATTCTAGTACGAACTCTAGGATAGATTGAACGGAAAGAATAGCTTCGTGTTATTTTACTACGGACTCTTGAATAGATTGATCGGAAAGGATAACTTTGAGGTGGTTTCGTACCCTACCATAATCTCTTTGTTTGTTCTCCGCTATTAGTGACTTTGGAGTGACTCTTTGTTGCATGTCGAGGGATTGTTATATGATCCAATTATGTTATTATTGTTGAGAGAACTTGCACTAGTGAAAGTATGAACCCTAGGCCTCGTTTCCTAGCATTGCAATACCGTTTACGCTCACTTTTACCACTTGCTACTTTGCTGTTTTTATATTTTCAGATTACAAAAACCTATATCTACCATCCATATTGCACTTGTATCACCATCTCTTCGCCAAACTAGTGCACCTATACAATTTACCATTGTATTGGGTGTGTTGGGGACACAAGAGACTCTTTGTTATTTGGTTGCAGGGTTGTTTGAGAGAGACCATCCTCATCCTACGCCTCCCACGGATTGATAAACCTTAGGTTATCCACTTGAGGAAAATTTGCTATAGTCCTACAAACCTCTGCTCTTGGAGGCCCAACAACGTCTACAAGAAGAAGGTTGTGTAGTAGACATCAGTGCGCCGCACCGCCCGCCCGGAAACCACTCCCCACCATCGGTCCGCCGCCGCCCCGGCCATCCCTCTAGCCCCCCCCCCGTGCCGAGCATTTTCTCCGGCGATCCCCACGCCACCGCCCACCACCGCCCCCCCTGAACCCCAAGATAGATACTGGGTACCTCTCCGGCGAGCCCCCCTCCCTGCTGCGACTGAAGTGTAGCTAAATCGGAGCAGCATCACAAGCAAGAGCAAGAGCGTGAGCAAGAGCAATAGCAAGAGCAGACCAAGCAGGGGACCGAGAGCAAGAGCAGAGCAGTAGCGCGAGCAAGAGCTAAAGCAGCAGCAGCTCCTACTGATGTGGACGTCGCCACCGAGGGAGCGACGCCATGGAGGAAGTGGCCGGCAATGCCGCCGTGGATGGATCCGCGCCGTGTCGGCTCGGGACCAAGCGCCGACAGCACCGTGAGATCAAATCAAGAAGAAAATGTGGCGATTAGTGTACAACCTCTTTGGTGGTGCCGATTAGGCCTTAGCTTCATCCGAGGAAACGGTGATGATGCTCTTTCGGTGGTGCAGGTGAAGACGGTAGTGTGGGAATGGAGGTGGCGTGAAAGACAAGGGGAACGTCGGGGCAGCTCCTTGGAGGTGGAGGACGGGGTGGCTGAACCGGTGGGACGACGAGGTCGACGACGGATCCTCATCTGGTACGGTGGATGAGGGACGTCGAGGTGTTGCTGTGGACGACGTTGTCGGGGAAGAGGCTCCGGCCTGGTGGCGGACTGAGGAGGGTGTGGGGCTTCGCGGGTTTTCGCGGCCTCGGTGTACGAATGGGTGGGCGGATGGGATGGGAGTGGGGAACCATGGCTTAGAGACGTGGTTGTCCGAAATGTGGGGTAAGTTACGAAAGTACCACCACCAATTTGACCTAGGCAGTTCTTTTGGTTCAGGGGTATCACGGGCATTTTGCGTGTTGGGATTTCACAGGAGGTGGGAGTTTTCGCGCGCGTTGTAATTTTGGAATAGCAAGGCGCTGGTTGAGATGGAGGGAGTTGTCGGAGCACAACAAGACAAAGATATATCTTAAACATTTCGGGGTAACAAGGCACGGGTTGAAATTTCCGGACAAGCCTAACATGTACTGTACCAAATCAACTCGTACTTTCGTCGACGAAAAAACAAAAAGAAATCAATTCGCAGCACACAAGAGAGTCTAGTCCCGTGTACAGTACCAAATCAATTCACACTACAAATGTCATTCAAAACTTTGAATTCATGTTATGTTCAATTAAAATATTTCACTACGTGTATAATGCATGCAACCTGCTACTCAAATGAACGTTTTAGTGCATTCCAAACGTATATACTACCGCTTCAATATGAACTAAATTTGAATTCGCTTCTCTATTTGAATAAGGTCTACAATAATGATTATTGTGAAGTCAAACCATTTGAATTCGTTTCTCTATTTTAATAAGATCTACAATCATCGTTAAACCATAGTTTGTGTATTATCTTCACAGCACACCACATGATTACTCTCAAGTTAGATATGAACTATGTGTACTATATGAACTCGAACTCAATTTTTTGAATCCACTTTATGTTGTTTTCAAATCACAGTACATTTCAAGCTCTAGCTAGATCTTCATAATCTAAACCGTGTCTCATATGTATAATGTGTTTATCACATAATGTATGGTGCCCCGCCCCTACGCCTATAAGTATTTAGATGTGAGTTGCAAACACCACACATAACCACAAATTCAAATAAAATGTGAGATTGTTCGATATATAGTATTGTTTAGATTGTTTGATATTTAGTTGTAAGCTGCAAATGCCACATATTATCACAAATTCAAATAAAATGTGAGATTGTTCGATGTATAGTATGGTTTAGATTGTTCGACATTTAGCTGTGAGTTGCAAACGCCATGCATTATCACATTATGGTATAACATGTGCAAAACCGCATCACGCGTATCACCGCTATATTCATGCATGCATATGTTTATAACACTATGATCTTCTATTCAAATATATGAATCCACTTTCATATCAAATTATGATCTTTGTTAGTCTCTTACACCCACATAATCCTCTAACCTTTGTAGCTAGCACTAACTTTCTCTCGTGCACGCACACCGGCACACGCGTCCTCGCCCTCCCCCTCCCTCAGCATTCTATCCATCACGCACATTCATTTTTTTCTTTAGGTCATTCTCCCACAATCTCCACAACTCCTTTCCGACACACACTGATAGATAAACCTCTCCAGCAATGTCTGCCCACAACATACACACGCACCTTCCATCTCCTCCTTTCTGTGTCCATGCCTCATGTCTCTCATACGGCCCCACACACGTGTAAACTCTCGCCCCTCTTTTCATCGATCTCACAACCGCACACTCCTCCCCCTATCTAGCTAGTAGCTCGGCCTCTCGCACCACCTCCTAGCTCCATTCTCTCCGTCTATCCGTCTCGCTGAGCCTTATGTGCCTATAACAAATGGATGTACACCGACCGATCTCCCGCTATACATATAGCTAGCTAGGTCCTTATAATTAGTTTTTCCCCACGCGTCGATCGATCTACCTCATTAGTTATGTCTCTCCCTTCCTCTGACAAACAACAATTGATCTACTGATCTAGTTAGGTTTGCTTACCAAACACATGGTTCCCCTTCATCATCCATGCATGCGTCTCGACAGATCTATCACGCACAGGCACACACAGAAACACATCGCCACTCTTATTGATAATATTCCAGTTCTACCCTTAGTTTGTCTAGTAGGCCTCTCCCACCATCTTTGAGAAGCAACTCCATCACCCATCCAGCACTCTACCCCTCTCTCTCTCCTCTCTCTCTCTCTCTCTCTCTCTCTGTCCCAACCTATTTCCCGTCCTTCAGTTATGTATGGATGTCGACCGCTCTCCCTCAAGACATAGCTGGGTCTCTCCTTCTCAACACATATACGAGTCATTCTACCTCTCTAGTTAGGCCTCTGCCTCCCCCTCCCCCACCCCCACACATCGATACATCGAGTGCTCTAGTCACGTATCCCTGCCACACACAAACTTGCCCGGTGCCCTCTGACGTTCCGGTTGGTCAGTCGCCCTATATCTTTGACTTGCACACACACAATTTCGATGGCTCTCTTCATCGATCTCGCACCCACCCACTTGATCCTCTCTTTGACTCTATCGATATCTATGACCCCTACCTCTCTTCTCTTGGATCGCCCCCTCTATATATGATATGGATAGGCCTCTATTTCACACACATTGCATGCAAAATTTTGTTTGAGATGTCATCGACACATATTCCCACAGATACATTCATGAAATCAGCCTCCCCAAACAAAAAACACTCACGAACACACACGCCATCTGTCTAGGTTTGTATCTCTCTCACACACACCCACGTAGGTGGGGGACGTGCACGAAGAGAAGAGGTGCACGCACAGCGCACATACGTACTCCTGTCTCTTTCCCAACCACACCCGCGCGGGTACAAAGTGGAGCTCATTTCTGTACGAAAAGGCAGCCCACATGGTAATTTGTCACATGTACTGGTTGTCCACTTGATGGAGGATCGTCTACCACGGGTGGACAAACAAATGGCGACTTGACGCGTTATGTTAAAAAAGAGGCAAACCATGTGGGGCCTACCTTAGAGGCAAGGTTCTATACACCCGAGATGCTCTGTACATATTACTTTTGGTGTGTCCCGTCAACTCACAGAACGAGGAGAAGCTTGCTTACTACACCGTCTCCCCCGCCCACGGGCGCGGTGGCTCGCAGGACAAGGTGAAGCTTGCTTACTACTATTCGTTGTACTATATTGGTTTATTGGTCCCCATTGTATATTGTGTCAAATTTTGACTATAGATTGAACTAACAAAACGTTCGTGCATGTTACCAAAAATTATATCATCGAAAACTATGTTGAAATACGAATCCAACAATATAATTTTTGTTGACATGCATTAACATTTTGTTAGCTAAATATTTGGTAAAAATTTGGCACGAACTACAAATGTGACCTAAACCAGGACGGAGGTAGTAGTACTACGCCTTACACCCGCTCCCTCGCCCACGTGCGTGGTGGCTCGCCGGACGAGGATAAAATTTTACTACTCCCTCCATTTACTCCTCGTCCCTACCTTGGTTAGAGAGATTATCATATTGTTTGGAATATATGTCCTTTAGTAGATTTCAATATGAACTACTAGTACATACTCCTAACATTGATGTATATAGACGTATTTTAGAGTGTAGATTCACTCATTTTGCTTCGTATGCAGTCCATATTGAAACGGACATAATAGTACGCACTCCCCCTCGCCCCTCGACCCTCGCCCACGTGGTGGATGTGCAACAATTCATTTGGTCCCATATAGCCAAAACGATATATACTACAATACTATTATTGCTCGACTTTCCGAAGAGGCGAAGAGCCAATCGCAAGGTTAATATTTTGGAGATGCCAAGCACAAGGTTTATAGGAGAACGAGTAGTAGGTGCCACGTCATTTATAAATAAAGTTTTTTTTCTTCAGTGGCACGTACACAATATAAATAGGTTCATATGGAGAGAAAAGGAAACCGCTCCACTATATACATAGGCAGGGCGAGCCTACACGATTGCTTGCCAGGGTTGCTCTCTTCACACTCTCTCGCACAAAACGACTATGGCCACATCTTTAACATCCCGGCAGATCACGTCCGCCGGGGGAAGGGGTGGATGCTTAGTGTAGATGCGGTCGCCGTCGCCGACGGTGAAAACCCACTGTCGGCACGTCCCGATCAGGGGTCCCCGCCGTTCTCTCTCAAAAAGCCGGTGAGGTTGCCTTCATCCCTTGCTCACTGCCGCGACATAGGCAGTTGTTGCCTCCCGCCGCCCTCCTCTAGGTTGAGCTATGTCCCGACATCCCTCAGGTACAACTCCCTTTACAGCCAGCTTGCACCACTGCTCTAGCTGCCCACATCACTCCATGTGGATATTTCTCTACTTCTTTGCCCCGCACATACCTCTACTGGCTTCTACATACTGTATTTGTGATGAGTTTATGTCTCATCAACTAGTCCTAGTAATCTTATTCTAACCACACTTCTTCAATTTCTTTGCCACAGGGATGCTCATCTCGATTTTGGTGAAACTGTTGGTTTCTACGGTAGGGTGCGTCGACTGCAAATTAAAATTTTCCTACGTGTAGAACAACCAAGAACATGCTACGGCAGATGGATCACGGATCGTTACCACTAGACTCACAGTGCCGTGCAGCAGAAGAAGAGTTGGGGCAGCGCGTCCGCGTGGATCATCTCCTTCTCGTCTGATCTTCCTCGAACACCCGGTCCCCAGATTGTTGGAGAACATAGCAGAAATTTAAAATTTTCTACGCATCACCAAGATCAATCTATGGAGTAATCCAGCAACGAGGGGAAGGGGAGTGCATCTACATACCCTTGTAGATTGTTAAGCGGAAGCGTTCAAGTGAACGGGGTTGATGGAGTCGTACTCGTCGTGATCCAAATCACCGATGATCCTAGTGCCGAAGGGACGGCACCTCCGCGTTCAACACACGTACAGCCCGGTGACGTCTCCTACGCCTTGATCTAGCAAGGGGAGAAGGAGAGGTTGGGGAAGGCTCCATCCAGCAGCAGCACGACGGCATGGTGGTGAAGGAGGAGCGTGGTAATCCTGCAGGGCTTCGCCAAGCACCGTAGGAGAAGAGGAGGACTTGGGAGAGGGGGAGGGCTGCGCCAGAACTTGGGTGCGGCTGCCCTCCCAACCCCCACATATATATAGGGGCAAGGGAGAGGGGGGCCGGCCCCCTCAGATCCAATCTGAGGAGGGGCGGCGGCCAAGGGGGGTTGCCTTGCCCCCCAAGGCAAGGGGGGCGCCCCCCTTTAGGGTTCCCCCAAACCCTAGGCGCATGGGCCCTAGGGGGGGAGGCACCCAGCCCACTAAGGGGCTGGTCCCTCTCCACATACAGCCCATGGGGCCCTCCGGGGCAGGTGGACCCTCTGGTGGACCCCCGGACCCCCTCCTATGGTCCCGGTACAATACCGGTAACCCCCGAATTATTCCGGTGACTGTATGATGACTTCCCATATATAAATCTTTACCACCGGACCATTCCGGAACTCCTAGTGATGTCTGGGATCTCATCCGGGACTCCGAACAACATTCGATAACCATGTACATCTATTCCCTATAACCCTAGCGTCATCGAACGTTAAGTGTGTAGACCCTACGGGCTCGGGAGTCATGCAGACATGGCCGAGACAACTCTCCGGTCAATAACCAACAGCGGGATCTGGATACCCATGTTGGCTCCCACATGCTCCACGATGATCTCATCAGATGAACCACGATGTCAAGGATTCAATCAATCCCGTATACAATTCCCTTTGTCCATCGGTACGATACTTGCCCAAGATTCGATCATCGGTACCCCGATACCTTGTTCAATCTCGTTACCGGCAAGTCTATTTACTCGTTCCGTAACACATCATCCCGTGATCAACTCCTTGATCACATTGTGCACATTATGATGATGTCCTATCGAGTGGGCCTAGAGATACCTCTCCGTTTACACGGAGTGACGAATCCCAGTCTCGATTCGTGCCAACCCAACAGACACTTTCGGAGATACCTGTAGTGAACCTTTATAGCCACCCAGTTACGTTGTGACGTTTGGTACACCCAAAGCATTCCTACGGTATCTGGGAGTTGCACAATCTCATGGTCTAAGGAAATGATACTTGACATTAGAAAAGCTTTAGCATACGAACTACACGATCTTTGTGCTAGGCTTAGGATTGGGTCTTGTCCATCACATCATTCTTCTAATGATGTGATCCCGTTATCAACGACATCCAATGTCCATGGTTAGGAAACTGTAACCATCTATTGATCAACGAGCTAGTCAACTAGAGGCTTACTAGGGACATGGTGTTGTCTATGTATCCACACATGTATCTGAGTTTCCTATCAATACAATTCTAGCATGGATAATAAACGATTATCATGAACAATGAAATATAACATAATAATAACTAATTTATTATTGCCTCTAGGGCATATTTCCAACAGTCTCCCACTTGCACTAGAGTCAATAATCTAGTTCACATCGCCATGTGATTAACACTCACAGGTCACATCGCCATGTGACCAACATCCAAGAGTCTACTAGACTCAATGATCTAGTTCACATCACTATGTGATAAACACTCGAAGAGTTCTGGGTTTGATCATGTTATGCTTGTGAGAGAGGTTGTAGTCAACGGGTCTTGCCATATTCAGATCCCTATGTATTTCGCAAAACTTTATACCGTAGATGCTGCTGCCACGTTCCACTTGGAGCTATTCCAAATTGTTGCTCCATTATACGTATCCGGTATCTCTACTCAGAGCTATCCGGATAGGTGTTAGGCTTGCATCGACGTAACTCTTTACGTCGAACTCTTTATCACCTCCATAACCAAGAAACATTTCCTTATTCCTCTAAGGATAATTTTGACCGCTATCTGGTGATCTACTCCTAGATCACCTTTGTACCCTCTTGCCAGACATGTGGCAAGGCACACATCAGGTGTGGTACTTCAGCATGGCATACCGTATAGAGCCTATGAAAAAAGCATAGGGGACGACCTTCGTCCTTTCTCTTTCTTATGCCGTGGTCAAGCTTTGAGTCTTACTCAACTTCACACCTTACAAATCAGGTAAGAACCCCTTCTTTGACTGATCTATTTTGAACTCCTTCAAAAACATGTCAAGGTGTGCGTTCTTTGAAAGTATCATCAGGCGTCTTGATCTATCTCTATAGATCTTGATGCCCAATATGTAAGCAGCTTTATCCAGGTCTTCCTTTGAAAAACACTCTTCAAACAACCGTTTATGCTTTCCAGAAATTCTACATTATTTTGGATCAACAATATGTCATCCACATATACTTATCAGAAATGTTGTAGTGCTCCCACTCACTTTCTTGTAAATACAAGTTTCTAGCAAACATTGTATAAACCTAAAAGCTTTGATCACTCCATCAAAACATATATTCCGATTCCGAGATGCTTGCTCTAGTCCATAGAAGGATTGCTGGAGCCAGCATACCTTTTAGCATCCTTAGGATTGACAAAACCTTTTATTGTATCACATACAACTTTTCTTACGAAAACTGGTAAGAAAACTTGTTTTGACATCCATCTGTAAGATTTCATAATCGAAAAATACAGCTAATGCTATCATGATTCCGACGGACTTAAGCATCGCTATGGGTGAGAAATTCTCATCGTAGTCAACTCCTTGAACTTGTGAAAAGACTCTTTCCCACAAGTCAAGCTTCATAGACGGTAACGTTACCGCCCACGTCTGTCTTCTTCTTAAAGATCCATTTATCTCAATGGCTTGCTGATCATCGGGCAAGTCCACCAAAGTCCATACTTTGTTCTGATATATGGATCCTATCTCGGATTTCATGGCTTCTAACCATTTGTCGGAATACGGGCCCACCATCGCTTCTCCATAGCTTGTAGGTTCATTGTTGTCTAACAACATGATATCTAAGATAGGATTACCGTACCACTTAGGAGTAGTACATATCCTTGTTGACCTACGAGGTTCGATAGCAGCTTGATCCGAAGCTTCATGATCACTATCATTAACTTCCTATTCAACAGACATAGGCGCCACAGAAAACATCTTTCTGTGTTGCATCACTCTCTGGTTGAAGTAAAGGTTCGACAACCTCACCAAGTTCTATCTTCCTCCCACTCAATTCTTTCGAGAGAAACTCCTTCTCGAGAAAGGACCCGTTCTTAGCGACAAACAATTTTCCCTCGAATCTGAGATAGAAGGTATACCCTACTGTCACCTTTGGGTATCCTATGAAGATGTGTTTGTCCGCTTTGGGTTCGAGCTTCTCCGGCTGAAGCCTTAAGAATCGCAGCCCCAAACATTAAGAAACGACAACTTTGGTTTCTTCCCAAACCAATGTTCATACGACACCATCTCAATGGACTTAGATGGTGTTCTATCTAAAGTGAATGCAGCTGTCTCTAACGCATAACCTCAAAATGAAAACGGTAGATTGATAAGAGACATTATAGATCGCACCATATCTCATAAGGTTCGATTACGACGTCTGGACACACCATAACCCAGTGGTGTTCCAGGTGGCTTCAACTGTGAAACAATTCCACAATGTCTTAAGTGTTTGCCAAACTCATAACTCAGATATTCTCATTGATCAGATCGTAGGAATTTGATCTTCTTGTTATGATGATTCTTAACTTCACTCTGAAATCGCTTGAACTTTTCAAACGTTTCAGACTTGTGCTTCATTAAGTAAATATACCTATATCTACTCAAATCGTCAGTGAAGATGAGAAAATAGCGATATTCACCGCACGCTTCAATTTTCATTGGATCACACGCATCAGCATGTATGATTTCCAACAAGTCACTTGCCCGTTTCATTGTACCTGAAAGCGGGGTCTTAGTCATCCTTCCCATGAGGCATGGCTCGCATGTGTCAAGCGATTCAAAATCAAGTGACTCCAAACATCCATCGACATGGAGTTTCTTCATGCATCTTACGCCAATATGACCTAAGCGGCAGTGCCACGAGAAAGTGGTACTATCATTATTAACTCTGCATCTTTTGGCGTGAACATGTGTATTACCATGACCGAGATTCAATGAACCATTCACATAGGGTGCATGACCATGAAAGGTATCATTCATGTAAATAGAATAACCATTATTCTCTAACTTAAATGAATGACCGTATTGCAATGAACATGATCTAATCATATTCATGCTCAACGTAGGCACCTGATAACATTTATCTAGGTTCAATACTAATCCCGAAGGCAGATGGAGCGTGCGATGGTGATCTCATCAACTTCGGAAACACTTCCAACACACATCGTCACCTTGCCCTTAGCCAGTATCCGTTTAGTCCGTAGCTTTTGCTTCAAGTCACCAGTAATAGCAACTGAACCGGTATCCAATACCCAGGTGCTACCAGGAGTACTAGCGAGGTACACATTAATAACACGTATATACTTTGTTGAAGTTGCCAGCCTTCTTATCTACCATGCATTTGGGGTAATTCCGCTACCAGTGATCGTTCCCCTTACAATAGAAGCACTTAGTCTCGGGTTTGGGTTCAACCTTGGGTTCCTTCACTGGAGCGGCAACTGGTTTTCCATCCATGAAGTTTCCCTTCTAGCCCTTGCCCTTCTTGAAACCAGTGGTCTTGTTAAACCATCAACACTTGATGCTCCTTCTTGATTTCTACCTTTTGCGGTCTTAAGCACCGTGAACAGCTCTGGGATCAACTCCATCCCTTGCATGTCATAGTTCATCACGAAGATCTAGTAGCTTAGTGATAGTGGCTAGAGAACTCTATCAATCACTATCTTATCTAGAAGTTTAACTCCCACTTGATTTAAGTGATTGTAGCACCCAGACATTCTGAGCACATGCTCACTAGCTGAGCTATTCTCCTCCATCTTGTTGGCAAAAGAACTTGTCAGAGGTCTCACACCTCTCAACACAGGCATGAGCCTGAAATCCCAATTTCAGCTCTTGGAACATCTCATATGTTCTATGGCGTTCAAAACATCATTGGAATCCCGATTCTAAGCCGTAAAGTATGGTGCACTAAACTATCAAGTAGTCATCAGGATGTGTCTGTCAGGTGTTCACAACATCCACAGACGACGTTGTAGGGGTTTGCACATCGAGTGGTGCATCAAAGACGTAAGCCTTCTGTGTAGCAGTGAGGACACTCCTCGGACTACGGACCTAGTCTGCATCAGTGCTTACAATATCTTTCAACTTGGCCTTTCTCTAGGAACGTATTGAAACAGGGAGCTACAACATGAGCTATTCATCTACAACATATTTGCAAAGACAATTTAGACTATGTTCATGATAATTGAGTTCATCTAATCAAATTATTTAATGAACTCCCACTCAGATAGACATCCCTCTAGTCATCTAAGTGAAACATGATCTGAGTCAACTAGGCCGTGTCCGATCATCACGTGAGACGGACTAGTCAACATCGGTGAACATCTTCATGTTGATCGTATCTTCTATACGACTCATGCTCGACCTTTCGGTCTTCCGTGTTCCGAGGCCATGTCTGTACATGCTAGGCTCGTCAAGTCAACCTAAGTGTATTGCATGTGTAAATCTGGCTTACACCCGTTGTATTCGAACGTTAGAATCTATCACACCCGATCATCACGTGGTGCTTCGAAACGATGAACCTTCGCAACGGTGCACAGTTAGGGGGAACACTTTTCTTGAAATTTTAGTGAGGGGTCATCTTATTTAAGCTACCGTCATTCTAAGCAAATAAGATGTAGAACATGATAAACATCACATGCAATCAAATAGTGACATGATATGGCCAATATCATTTTGCTCCTTTTGATCTCCATCTTCAGGGCTCCATGACCATCGTTGTCACCGGCATGACACCATGATCTCCATCATCATGATCTCCATCATTGTGTCTTCTTGAAGTTGTCTCGTCATCTATTACTTCTACTACTATGGCTAACGCTTTAGCAATAAAGTAAAGTAATTACATGATGTTTATGTTGATACGCATGTCATAAATAAATTAAGACAACTCCTATGGCTCCTGCCGGTTGTCATACTCATCGACATGCAAGTCGTGATTCCTATTACAAGAACATGATCAATCTCATACATCACATATATCATTCATCACATCCTTTTGGCCATATCACATCACAAGGCATATGCTGCAAAAACAAGTTAGACATCCTCTAATTGTTGTTGCAAGTTTTTACGTGGCTGCTATAGGTTTCTAGCAAGAACGTTTCTTACCTACGCGAAAACCACAACGTGATATGCCAATTTCCATTTACCCTTCATAAGGACCCTTTTCATCGAATCCGATCCGACTAAAGTGGGAGAGATAGACACCCGCTAGCCACCTTATGCAACTAGTGCATGTCAGTCGGTGGAACCAGTCTCACGTAAGAGTACGTGTAAGGTCGGTCCGGGCCGCTTCATCCCATGATGCCGCCGAATCAAGATAAGACTAGTAACGGCAAGGAAATTGACAAAATCGACACCCACAACTGCTTTGTGTTCTACTCGTGCATAGAAACTATGCATAGACCTAGCTCATGATGGCACTGTTGGAGAACGTAGCAGAAATTTAAAATTTTCTACGCATCACCAAGATCAATCTATGGAGTAATCTAGCAACGAGGGGAAGGGGAGTGCATCTACATACCCTTGTAGATTGTTAAGCGGAAGCGTTCAAGTGAACGGGGTTGATGGAGTCGTACTCGTCGTGATCCAAATCACCGATGATCCTAGTGCCGAACGGACGGCACCTCCATGTTCAACACACGTACAGCCCGGTGACGTCTCCTACGCCTTGATCCAGCAAGGGGAGAAGGAGAGGTCGGGGAAGGCTCCATCCAGCAGCAGCACGACGGCATGGTGGTGAAGCAGGAGCGTGGTAATCCTGCAGGGCTTCGCCAAGCACCGTAGGAGAAGAGGAGGACTTGGGAGAGGGGGAGGGCTGCGCCAGAACTTGGGTGCGGCTGCCCTCCCAACCCACACATATATATAGGGGCAAGTGAGAGGGGGGCCGGCCCCCTCAGATCCAATCTGAGGAGGGGCGGCGGCCAAGGGGGGTTGCCTTGCCCCCCAAGGCAAGGGGGGCGCCCCCCCTTTAGGGTTCCCCCAAACCCTAGGGGGGAGGCGCCCAGCCCACTAAGGGGCTGGTCCCTCTCCACATACAGCCCATAGGGCCCTCCAGGGCAGGTGGACCCCCGGAACCCCTCCGATGGTCCCGGTACAATACCGGTAACCCCCGAATTATTCCGGTGACCGTATGATGACTTCCCATATATAAATCTTTACCTCCGGACCATTCTGGAACTCCTCGTGACGTCCGGGATCTCATCCGGGACTCCGAGCAACATTCGGTAACCACGTACATCTATTCCCTATAACCCTAGCGTCATCGAACCTTAAGTGTGTAGACCCTACGGGCTCGGGAGTCATACAGACATGGCCGAGACAACTCTCCGGTCAATAACCAACAGCGGGATCTGGATACCCATGTTGGCTCCCACATGCTCCACGATGATCTCATCAGATGAACCACAATGTCAAGGATTCAATCAATCCCGTATACAATTCCCTTTGTCCATCGGTACAATACTTGCCCGAGATTCGATCATCGGTATGTGACGCCCCCGATTTGACCGTACACTAATCATGCACGCAAATGTGTACGATCAAGATCAAGGACTCACGGGAAGATATCACAACACAACTCTACAAATAAAATAAGTCATACAAGCATCATATTACAAGCCAGGGGCCTCGAGGGCTCGAATACAAGAGCTCGATCATAGACGAGTCAGCGGAAGCAACAATATCTGAGTATAGACATAAGTTGAACAAGTTTGCCTTAAGAAGGCTAGCACAAACTGGGATACAGATCAAAAGAGGCGCAGGCCTCCTGCCTGGGATCCTCCTAAACTACTCCTGGTCGTCGGCAGCGGGCAGCACGTAGTAGTAGGCACCTCCGGTGTAGTAGGAGTCGTCGTCGAAGGTGGCATCTGGCTCCTGGGCTCCAACATCTGGTTGCGACAACCAGGTAGAAGGGATAGGGGGAAAAGAGGGAGAAAGCAACCGTGAGTACTCATCCAAAGTACTCGCAAGCAAGGAGCTACACTACATATGTATGCATTGGTATCAACTGGAATAAGGCTATCATATGTGGACTGAACTGCAGAATGCCGGAATAAGAGGGGGATAGCTAGTCCTTTTGAAGACTACGCTTCTGGCAGCCTCCGTCTTGCAGCATGTAGAAGAGAGTAGACTGAAGTCCTCCAAGTATCATCACGTAGCATAATCCTAACCGATGATCCTCCCCTCATCGCCCTGTGAGAGAGCGACCACCGGTTGTATCTGGCACTTGGAAGGGTGTGTTTTATTAAGTATCCGGTTCTAGTTGTCATAAGGTCAAGGTACAACTCCAAGTCGTCCTGTTACCGAAGATCACGGCTATTCGAATAGATTAACTTCCCTGCAAGGGTGCACCACATAACCCAACACGCTTGATCCCATTTGGCCGGACACACTTTCCTGGGTCATGCCCGGCCTCGGAAGATCAACACGTCGCAGCCCTACCTAGGCACAACAGAGAGGCCAGCACGCCGGTCTAAACCTAAGCGCACAGGGGTCTGGGCCCATCGCCCATAGCACACCTGCACGTTGCGTACGCGGCCGGAGAGCAGACCTAGAAACCTCCATTACAAAGGAAGTCACGTTACGCGGTCCAACCCGGCGCGCGCCGCTCAGTCGCTGGCGTCACGAAGTGCTTCGGCTGATACCACGACGTCGAGTGCCCATAACTGTCCCCGCGTAGATGATTAGTGCGTATAGACCAAATGTCCAGACTCAGATCAAATACCCAGATCTCGTTAAGCGTGTTAAGTATCCGCGAACGCCGACCAGGGCCAGGCCCACCTCTCTCCTAGGTGGTCTCAACCTGCCCTGTCGCTCCGCCTCAAAGTAACAGTCGGGGGCCGTCGGGAACCCAGGCCCACCTCTACCGGGATGGAGCCACCTGTCCCTTCAGCCCCCATCTCCGAACAGCATCACAAGTAATGTAACAGTACAAAGTGTATAGTATATGCCCATGATCACTTCCCGAAGTGATCACGGCCCAGTAGTATAGCATGGCAGACGGACAAGAGTGTAGGGCCACTGATGGAACACTATCATCCTATACTAAGCACTAGGATAGCAGGTAAAGGTAACAACAGTAGTAGCAAGGACAGACTATGCATCAGAATAGGATTAACGGAAAGCAGTAACATGCTACACTACTCTAATGCAAGCAGTATAGAGAAGAATAGGCGATATCTGGTGATCAAGGGGGGGGGCTTGCCTGGTTGCTCTGGCAAGAGAGAGGGGTCATCAACACCGTAGTCGTACTGGGTAGTAGCGGCGTCGGTCTCGGTGTCTAGCGAGAGAAGAGGGGGAAGAAACAATAAATATAATGCAAGCATATGCATAGTGATGCATGACATGACAAGTAACGGCGTTAGAGGTGCCCTAACCCGGTAGTAGGTGATACCGGTGAAGGGGGATGACATCCGGGAAAGTATCCCCGGTGTTTTGCGTTTTCGGACAGATGAAATGGAGGGGGAAAGTTGCGTGTCCGCTATGCTAGGGATGTGTGGTGGATAAACGGGCTGCGTATCCGGATTCGTCTCGTCGTTCTGAGCAACTTTCATGTACAAAGTTTTTTCATCCGAGCTACGGTTTATTTTATATTAATTATTAAAGACTTAAATCATTTTTAGGACTAACAGAATTAATTAATTTAGGAAATACAATTATGACGTCAGCATGATGTCAGCGGTCAACTCTGACCGTTGACCAGTCAACTGGTGGGTGGGGCCCGTCGGTCATTGACTGTTATCTCCTTATCATAATTAATTAGCCTAATTAGGTTTAGGTTAGCTAAACAAAATTAATTAAGTTAATTAATTATCCTAATTAATTAATTATTATAATTTTCTAATTCCTCTTTTTTTTAAAGGGGCATGGGGCCCATATGTCATAGGCTCATAGTAATTAAATAGGGCTAATTAGATTTAACTAAATGATTAGGTTAATCTAATCCGATTTAATTAATTCTCTAATTAATTAATTAACATTTTAATTATTATATTTATTATTTATTTTTCTTTTTTTTTGTTAAAAACGTTCTGGTCGTGGGCCCCCCCTGTCATAGGCACAGGGGGCCTTAACGGGTTTTGGGCGCCGGGGCAACGGTTGTCGCTCGAACGGGCGCAGTTGCGGGCGCCGGGTCGCCTGGACCGGGTGCTGCCTTGCCGGCAGCCCTGGCGGGGCACGACGCCGGCCATGGAAGGGAGTGGGCCGCGGCGAATGTGGTGGTAGGGGGTGGTAGCTGGGGGGAGGACGCGGCCGCGACGACTGCGGGAATCCAGGGGCGCGGGCACCGGACACAGCCGCGGGGGCGACGGCCACGGCGCGAGCGGGTAGGGGTGGTCGCGGGGTGGAGGGGGCTCGGAGTTGGCCACGGATGTAGCGGCGTCGCCGGCGCTGGGGGGATTCGGTGGCCGCATCGGAGGCGGCAGGGGGGCTGGGGGCCACGGCAGGTGCGGTGCGCGGGCACGGCGCGGTGAGCGCGCATCGGACGCGGCCGGAGCGCGTCAACTGGGGGCGAGATCGGCAGGGACCACGGCGACGAGCGCGAGCGCGCGAGGGTGAGGGAGGGAGCAAGGCGGGGCTCACATCGGGAGGAGTAGGGCACGGGCAGTGGGGGGCTCAGGGAGGAAGGCGAGGACGGTCCGGCGAGGAGGCTCCGGCGTCGAGCAGCGGGGCGGCGTCGGGCATCGAGCAGCGGGATTGATCCGATCTAGCTCGGGTCGAGGTGGGGCGGGCGCCATGCGGGGGAAGATGGGGAGGTGGGCGCCGGCGAGGGGGGTGGACGGAGGCACTGGGCAGCGGCGACGGCGTTGGGTGCCCGATCCAATCGGGATCGGGAGAGAGGGAGAGTGGGGCTTCGTTCGTGGGGCTCTCCCCTGGCGGCGCTGGAGGGAGAGGGTGGGGATCGAGCGACGTGGGGGGGGGGAGTGGGCGCACTTGGGTTAGGGTTCGAGGTAGTGGGGGTTAAGGGGGGAGCGAGCTGGGCTGTGGGGCCGGCCTAGGTGGTGGACTGGTGGGCTGAGGCCCATGAGTGAGAGGGGGTGGCCTTTATTTTTATTTTAGTTTTTGCTTCCTGTTTTACTTATTTTCTTATCTATTTTATTTATTGTTCAATTCATTCTTGTTTTGTAAAATACACAATTGGCACCTAAATTAGTGTTGTAATATAAGCCTCTGCAATAACAAGTTTGACTACTAAATAGAATAGTTTAGTATTTCAAAATAATAAAAAGGCATTTAACTAAACACTTAAATCAATGTTTTATTAATTTTGGAACATGCAAACACATTATAAAAATGTGGTTTCTCCTCCAATATTTATTATGGATTATTTTCCACCTCTAGAACATTTTAGTTTTAATGTTTGAAAACTTTATCGGCTGACTTTAATTTAAAGTTGAATTTGGATCGGTTCTGAACTAACGTGAGATTAGCAACAGTAATCGAGGTGACGTGGCATCATTAGTAGAAAGTTACTGTAGCTTAATTATCCGGGCGTCACATGGTACCCGGATACCTTGTTCAATCTCGTTACCGGAAAGTCTCTTTACTCGTTCCGTAACACATCATCCCGTGATCAACTCCTTGATCACATTGTGCACATTAGGATGATGTCCTACCGAGTGGGCCCAGAGATACCTCTCCGTTTACACGGAGTGACAAATCCCAGTCTCGATTCGTGCCAACCCAACATACACTTTCGGAGATACCTGTAGTGAACCTTTATAGCCACCCAGTTACGTTGTGACGTTTGGTACACCCAAAGCATTCCTACGGTATCTGGGAGTTGCACAATCTCATGGTCTAAGGAAATGATACTTGACATTAGAAAAGCTTTAGCATACGAACTACACGATCTTTGTGCTAGGCTTAGGATTGGGTCTTGTCCATCACATCATTCTTCTAATGATGTGATCCCGTTATCAACGACATCCAATGTCCATGGTCAGGAAACTGTAACCATCTATTGATCAATGAGCTAGTCAACTAGAGGCTTACTAGGGACATGGTGTTGTCTATGTATACACACATGTATCTGAGTTTCCTATCAATACAATTCTAGCATGGATAATAAACGGTTATCATGAACAATGAAATATAATATAATAATAACTAATTTATTATTGCCTCTAGGGCATATTTCTAACACAGATCCCACGTACAAGTTCACCGGAGCGGCGCAGGTGCACCGCCTCTAACGGTATCCGCACATGCAGGAGGAACATCGTGCGGCAGACTGCTAGGTCCGATCACACAACCGGCGGCGAGTGGGGGTGTCTATTCACAACACATGCAAACCCTAGTGACAGCGCCGAAGCGATCAATCGCATGAGTGTGCGGCACTACCACTTATATAGGCGTCCATCGTGGGCTCAACACTTGGGCCCCGCACGGACCCTAAAGCCCATAAGTCTTCTCAGCCAGAATCCGAATACAACTCGGATCACATCCAACTAGTGTCCTCGGATCCGACCTCGTAGGTTCCTTCCCTTAAGCGCGCGACCCCTTAGGTTCAAGCCGACTTGGTCGCAGTTCGGATCAGCTCTGAACTGCATGGTTGGTAGCGGCCCCTAGCAAGGCATGCCGAACACCAAGCAGACTATGAAGTTGGTTAGGCATACTTCCATTCCTTTTGGCACATGATATATGTTGTTGGGCTTAAGGAGAGTTTTTCATCCTTGTGCTAGCCCGACCTCTTTCTCGTTCCAGTGATGCCGACCACAAACCAGATTATCTCATAATCCTTGTCGCATGGCCATGCTTATCCTGGTCGGATCACATGAGGGGCCCAGAGTATATCTCTCCTGATCGGAGGGGCAAATCCCATCTTGCTCGACCATGTCACACAGCATGGGCCTGGACAAGCCCGAAACCTACATTTGTAACTACCCAGTCATGGAGTAGCGTTTGGTAGTCCCAAAGCAAGTCTGTCACCATCCCGAGTACATGTGCCAGCTCAGGTCTTAGGACATAGAACGTATGTTATACTAGAGACTCACAGATGACATATCGCCGCGTCTCATAGTTGAGTCTGTCCGACTCGAACCTTATCTTGACTCGGATCCGACGATGTCGAATCCAACCAAATCCTTCCAAGTCCATATTATCCGGTTAGCATCCAATGCCCCATGGCTAGTGAGACCAAGCCATCGACCTGTCATATGCTAGTCTAGTCGGCTGCGTGTCCACACAGCCCTTTCGACTAGGGACCTTTTAGGACATTCATCATACAATGCATAGTCCCACAAACAAGTCACGTACTTGCTGATACACATCATTTATAATGTCCAAGGACTATCTTTATTCATAAACACATAGGAAATATCATCATACATGATTGCCTCTAGGGCATATCTCCAACATAAACTGCACAAAATGATCCAATGGTCAAAGGGTTGCAAACTTCATTTCTTCGGAAGCTCCAATGTTGCTAGCAAATTAAAGCTCTACGTACTGTATTTTGATGAAACCGCATGGATCGTTTTTTTTCTTTAGCTGTCTTTGTTCCAAAATAAGTGTCAACTTTAGTAGTAGTACAAAGGTTGCATAAAGTTGAGACACTTATTTTGGAACGAAGGGAGTACATATTGGCTATGATCTGTCAATCATTGAGATGCAATAGCATGCATGTTAGTCTCCTTTGTATTTGATGAAATGTTGCAACGGGCAACCTTGGACGCAAGATACATGAAACAGAAGCTGGAAGCTTCATAGCATTGTACAAATTTATCTAGCTAATAAATTACAGTACGTACTATAATAGTAGTAGTACTATGTAAAGAGTTAGGTGTCGCATGGTGTCCAGAAAATATGGTGATAATGTGAGGTGGGCCATGTAATCACTGAGTCTGCGTGTTTTCACTGCCCTCGCACTCCTCCATTGTAAGGATGGAGAAAGTTGTAATCTAGTAGTACCTCCTTTCACCGAAAGTGTGGGACATCCAGCAGTCCTACCACGTCCGTAATAATGACCAACGACCCGTCAAATCACATAGACCCAACAGTAAGTTGGACGGACGAAGCAACTATCACTCTTGAACCCGCTTCTCTCTTCAGCGCAGGCGCTAGTGAGAGGTCGTGTCCGCTTTGCCCGGGAATGAATGCGGCAATGATTCTTTGGAGCGGTGCTGACTGTTTCGGGCAGGAAGCGCGCGCGGGCGATGGAGGGGCTTTGGGTGGGCCAGGCTGGTCAGGAGCGGGCGTGGCAGCGGTCCGCCTGTCCTGACCGGACGCCCGAAAGAGGATGGACCGACTCTCGCGGCTAAATCGTACACTACACACCATCTCTCTGTAGGAGTAGGTCGATGTGTCGCTCTCTCTAACACACACATGCTGTTAAACACACACACACACACACAGGTTCATAGAATAGGAATATCATGTGATTTACTTAGGGAGCGTTTGGATCCTTAGCAAGAACAGTTTATAGCCTAGCCGGGCTAGGTTAGGCATTTGGAACTAAGCAATGTAACCAAACGCTAACTCTGCCTTGTTATCTCCCCCGGAAACACAATGCATGGAGCGCAACTACGCGTTGATCAGTCAAGAAATCAAAGTCGTCTTACATGCTAGTTAATACGTGGCTCTGCATGGTAGCTAAAACGACATCTCTTAGTTGTTGGGATTAATTGTTGCGTTTAGAGACAGAAATCAGGGCTTTGATTGGAGGAAGGACCGGTCAAGTTTCTCCTTCCCCTCCAATCTGCTTGCACCTTGGTCCCACTGCACCTTCTAACGTGATTGATTACACCTAGACGGAGGGAGTAGTACGAGATACGGTGGCACACTGACTTAGGTCTAATGCAAGTGCCCAAAATTGTGTGCATGTTATAATAAGGATTCACTTAAAATAGTACGTGAGCGAACAGAGGGATCAATTGGACTGTGTTCACGAGCAGTAGCGAGATGTGTGAGGTAAGATACACCGCTGGCGCTTTTGATTTTTTTTCTTATTAATTTTTTTGTTTCACCCTCTGACTGGCGGGACCCAATGTACTACGTGAAGAGAGGTAAGGTTACTAAGGCTGCATTATTTCTGTACTACCAACACTGCTTTAAATCCCAAAAGACCTTACCAACAAAGCCACATGACAGGATTATGATTTAAATCGCAATGACTCGCACGCAAAAAAACACGTCATGCTTGTCACACGAATGTAGGAATGTATAAAAGGTTATTTTCCTCTCGTTGAACATAACGGGTGGGTGGTGTAGCTGGTTAGCCTGTTCGCTCATGAAACTTGAGGTCTCGGGTTGGATAACTACACTTGAGCATAATTTTGTTTTTGTTCGACTTCTTTCTTCCACCTAATGACAGGTAGGCCCCGCATGGCAGAGAGAGAAAGTGATCTGGGGCGGTGACAGGAGGATTCTTTGAATGGTCAAAATTGACGGATACGGAGCTATACGATCTCGTAGTGATCGTATAATCACCTCATCACGTATACGCTGCAGCCTCGACACTTGTTTTCTAGGGTTTGCATTCTTCACACTCTCTCTCTCCAGTATATATATACACGCTGGAGCCTCAGCGCTTGCAGTTGCGCTCTTCACACTCTCTCACCCACTCCAGATCCAAACAAGACTTCATTGGCCTCTCTCTCTCCCCTCACTGCTGGTCAAAGAGCCGGCAGGATCCGTCCGCCGGGAAGGGAAGGAGGCTTAATGCTGTCACCGTCGGCGAGGGAGGGAATCCACCACTGGCGTAGCTATTCTCTTTCACCCAGCAGCGGCGCGGGAGGGCCTCCGACCCCTTCTTCCTCGCCGCCGTACGTATTGTGGGCTGAACGGCCTCCGGTCGCCCACTGAACCACACCCAAGAACCTTACGGTATAATTTACTTATTCCACATGCATTGCTCTAGCTGCATGTGGGCTTTTTCTGCTTCTGCACTCGAATCTAGGTGTTGGATCAAATAGGAAAGTAGTGGGGAAAGTTGTATAGCATGAATCTAGGACGTGGTTCAAAGAGGAAAGGAATGGGGGAAAGTTGTATAGCATGAATCTAGGATGTGGTTCAAAAAGGGAAGGAAGGGGGAAAGTAGTGGGGAAAGTTGTATAGCATGAATCTAAGACATGGTTCAAAGAGGAAAGGAATGGGGGAACGTAGTGGGGAAAGTTGTATAGCATGAATCTAGGACGTGGTTCAAAGAGGAAAGGAAGGGGGAACGTACTAGTACATACTGGCTATCCAACACCTACGTTGGTCGAAAAGGGAAAACAATGACAAACGCAGTACACACATCTGTAACGAACTGATCTTTCTGTTTTGCGGGACAAGGCTGTAGAGTTTGAGCATGACTAGATCTGTTGTGTTCACATAGGGAAAGGTGTCTAAAGATAACAAAACTGGGACCAACACAAATATGCTCCTTGGTTGTTTGTTCTTTGTTGCAACAGACTGTGCATCACCCCTTCATACATCGGTAGATGCACATGGTGCTGGTGCGTCCACTGTCCCGTGCAACTCTTTAGCTGTTGTTAATCTAAGGCCTTGTTTGGTTAAAAAGTCCCTAGTCCCTACCTGCTTGGTTCCAGGGACTAAACATGGACTAGAGGTTATTAAATAACATGCTAAAAGACCATGTTACCCCTAGTAATGAACTAATAGAGACAATGTGCGATGCGGGGCAGGGGCAATTGTTGGAAAAAGTCCCAAAAAGACTCTCCCTCGGGGTCTTCTTTCTTTAATCCCAAATGCCCGCTTTTAGTCCCTAAAAGTCCCTCATGTTTGGTTTAGATGGGACTGACAAGGACTTTTTTTAGTCCCTACACCAAAAAGTCCCTGTAAACAAACACCCTCTAATAATGTCGCTGGAAAATTGATGCAATGCCATAGTTAAAAGCAAATTACTTGTTTAATGGATTTTATTGTTAATATAATCTCTCTGTTAATATTAATTAATGCCACCATTTGAGAAATGCTACAGTCTTGCTTTCTTTCCCATTTACATACGTTAGATGCTTCTTTTTGTTGGCTTCTGTGTCATCCACCGTTATTGACCACTAGTTGTTTCCTTTGCACCTCTGTGTAAATAGGGTTATCTACTTCACCTTGTTGCTATTGTGACCTTTTGTTGCACTGCACAAAACACTTTTGTTTTAAGAGTGTTCTGTGCAGCTCAAGCAAAATTTCACACCGACAACGTTGCTTGATTGCTTGATCTTAGTGGAACTGCACAAGAGGAGATCTTACTTCCTATCCGTGTTGGCAAATTTGGTTCAGATCTTCTTCTTGTGAGTTGTTTGAATTCCGCGTCATGAGAGGTCAGTACTAGCTTTCTTTCACATGATTGTGTAGTGTGCTTTCATATGTTGTGCTACTTGTAAGGTAATGTTGCTTGATTTTAGTGAACTTCATAAATGGAGACAAGACTTCCAATCTGTATGTGCACCATAATATCCCATTGAGGTAAAATAAGGATATTTCACAACTGTTGGCCCGTATTTTGCCACTTTCATCAGAAAATTAATGTCGTTGTTTAGTGCTATACTTGTGCTCCCTAATTGACATGCCAAATCTTACATTGAAGGCGAAGCTTGTCTATTATTGAACCAAGTGATGAAGGGGAAGAACAAGCGGAAGAAAAACAAAAATCAACTCCTGGTGCTGTAATGAAGCACTGGAACTGTGATGACACAAGTAATGATATAGTTTTGCATCTTAATTTATTGCTATGTCTGGAACGAGCAATTGTTTTCCCACTGATTTGATGCCACTCTTAATGTAATATGTAATCATCTCTACTTGTGCAAACAGGGATCTTCTTTGAAGATACCATATACTTTAGTGGAACTGCACAAGAAGATGTTGGAAACATTAAACTAATGGAGGAGTATATAGTAAGCATGGCAACCACAGTAGATAACAACAGATGGTTCCGGAGAAGTGCTTGATTTGTATGCTCTACACAATAAGCCTCCTGACAAAGGTTGGTACTCGCCCACGGATTTCATCCATATGATTGAGCTTTGTCATCTCTATTGGTGTTGTGCTACTGTTTACATACTGTCATGAGAAAGTGGTAGTGTCCTTGAGAAGTGCTTCATCTGTGTTGTTTTAAATATTTCCTTTCCTTTTTTTTTCGAGAAAACAGAGATGCTAGCATTTAGTTGTCCTCTTGTCTTTGCACAACAGGATCAACCTCCTCTGACGAAGAATATGCAGTACGTGAAGTGACTAGTTCCGATTATGCCAGGATGAAGAAGCCATGTCTATCTTCTCATCAGAAGGAGCAGTTGAAGGATGGTTACATTACTTCCCACAAGACCAAACTAACTTCAGCTCAGAAGGACTGACATAGCTCCATCTTTTTGCTGTGATGTGCAAGTACAATGTTGTTCTAGGATTCTTTCCGGTGAGTTCCATTTTTTAAAGTGCTCTATATGGACCATGTAGGTGCCTGTTTAAACTGTCAATTCATAGTACATTTTGCTTTATACTAATCACTTTTTTTTGTATTTGTGCAAACAGGGGTGCTCAGCTTGATTTCAATGGGAACTGCACAAAATGTTTATGAATACATCGGATCATTAATTTCCACCACAAGAAAGGAGGTGCCCATATGTTCAAGGCATTGCAACATATAAGGGCAAAATCATACAAGCTACGCGCGAATTTGGTTGATTTTGGTGGAACTGCACAAAAAGAAAAGCTGGTTTATTTAGCACGAGGTGCCATGTCAATGTCCGAACTGATGGCAAACCCTGCCCATTCCACAATCGTAGACATTTGATATTTTGGAATGGGAAAACCTTGTCAAAGTTTGCTCATTGATGTACGCAAAACAACAAGCATTTGACATTTTGGAATGGGAAAACCTTGTCAAAGTTTGCTCATTGTTGTATGCAAAACAACAAGCATTTGACATTTTGGAATGGGACAACCTTGTCAAATTTTTCTCATTGATGTTAGCAAGAAGACATGCGTTTGATATTTTCAAATGTGACGCCCTTTTCTATCAGCAGTGTCGATCTATTTTCTTTATTCTTTAGTTGTGAAGTAAATATTGGCTCTGACATGTGAATAGCTGAGATGCATAATCATCAATTGTTTTGAATGTTCTCTATGAATTGCCAGGCCTGTGTGTTTGATTGCAATGTACAGGAACGCTAAAAAGATGCTCAAACTCTTTGTACTCCGGTCAAAGTAGAGATTGCTACCTCTTGAGCATGCATTGGTTTTCCCTTGAAGAGGAAAGGGTGATGCAACAAAGTAGCGTAAGTATTTCCCTCACTTTTTGAGAACCAAGGTATCAATCCAGTAGGAGGTAACACACAAGTCCCTAGTACCTGCACAAACAAACAAGAACCTCGCCACCAACGCGATAAAGGGGTTGTCAATCCCTTCACGGTCACTTACGAAAGTGAGACCTAATAGAGATAATAAGATAAATATTTTTGGTATTTTATTGTATAGATTGGAAAATAAAGATTGCAAAATAAACAATGAGAGAAATAGCAAGTTTATAGGAAAATAATATGATGGAAGATAGACCCGGGGGCCATAGGTTTCAACTAGTGGCTTCTCTCAAGATAGCAAATTCTATGATGGGTGAACAAATTACTGTCGAGCAATTGATACAAAATCTCATAGTTATGAGAATATCTAGGCATGATCATGTATATAGGAATCACGTCCGCGACAAGTAGACCGAAACAATTCTGCATCTACTACTATTACTCCACACATCGACCGCTATCCAGCATGCATCTAGAGTATTAAGTTCATAAGAACAGAGTAACGCATTAGGAAAGATGACATGATGTAGAGGGATAAACTCAAGCAATATGATATAAACCCCATCTTTTTATCCTCGATGGCAACAATACAATACGTGCCTTGCTGCCCCTACTGTCACTGGGAAAGGACACCGCAAGATTGAACCCAAAGCTAAGCACTTCTCCCATTGCAAGAAAGATCAATCTAGTAGGCCAAACCAAACTGATAATTCGAAGAGACTTGCAAAGATATTAAATCATGCATAAAAGAATTCAGAGAAGAATCAAATATTTTTCATAGATAATCTTGATCATAAACCCACAATTCATCGGATGTCGACAAACACACCATGAAAAGAATTACATCAAATAGATTGATACGTCTCCAACGTATCAACTTTTCCAAACACTTTTGCCCTTATTTGTGGACTCTAACTTGCATGATTTGAATGGAACTAACCCGGACTGACGCTGTTTTTTGCAGAATTACCATGGTGTTATTTATGTGCAGGAGCAAACGTTCTCAGAATGACCTGAAACTTCACGGAGCTACTTTTCAGAAAATAAGAAAAATACCTGCAAAAGATGAAGGCCAGGGGCCCACCACCTCTCCATGAGGGTGGGGGGCGCGCCCCCTACCTCGTGGGCCCCCTGTTGCCTCTCCGACTCCAACTCCAACTCCATATATTGAGTTTCGGGGAGAAAAAATCAGAGAGAAGAAATCATCGCGTTTTACGATACGGAGCCGCCGCCAAGCCCTAAAACCTCTCGGGAGGGCTGATCTGGAGTCCGTTCGGGTCTCCGGAGAGGGGAATCCGTCGCCATCGTCATCATCAACCATCCTCCATCACCAATTTCATGATGCTCATCGCCGTGCGTGAGTAATTCCATCGTAGGCTTGCTGGACGGTGATGGGTTGGATGGGATCTATCATGTAATCGAGTTAGTTTTGTTAGGGTTTGATCCCTAGTGTCCACTATGTTCTAAGATTGATGTTGCTATGACTTTGCTATGCTTAATGCTTGCCACTAGGGCCCGAGTGCCATGATTTCAGATCTGAACCTATTATGTTTTCATCAATATATGAGAGTTCTAGATCCTATCTTGCAAGTCTATAGTCACCTATTACGTGTTATGATCCGTTAACCCCGAAGTGACAATAATCGGGATACCTACCGGTGATGACCGTAGTTTGAGGAGTTCATGTATTCACTATGTGTTAATGCTTTGTTCTGGTTCTCTATTAAAAGGAGGCCTTAATATCCCTTAGTTTCTGTAAGGACCCCGCTGCCACGGGAGGGTAGGACAAAAGATGTCATGCAAGTTCTTTTCCATAAGCACGTATGACTATGTTCGGAATACATGCCTACATTATATCAATGAACTAGAGCTAGTTCTGTGTCGCCCTAGGTTATGACTGTTACATGATGAACCGCATCCCGCATAATTCTCCATCACTGATCCATTTCCTACGAGCTTTCCATATATTGTTCTTCGCTTATTTACTTTCCCGTTGCTATTGCTATCATCACTACAAAATACCAAAAACATTACTTTTACTACTGTTACCTTTTGCTAGCGTTATCACTACTATCATATTACTTTGCTACTAAACACTTTGCTGCAGATATTAAGTTTCCAGGTGTGGTTGAATTGACAACTCAGTTGCTAATACTTGAGAGTATTCTTTGGCTCCCCTTGTGTCGAATCAATAAATTTGGGTTGAATACTTTACCCTCGAAAACTGTTGCGCCCCCCTATACTTGTGAGTTATCAAGACTATTTTCTGGCACCGTTGCCGGGGAACATAGCTCTATTCTTTGAGTCACTTGGGATATATATCTGCTTATCATTACGAAGAACTTAAGAGATCCAAAAACCAAGATCTATCCCTCAACTATGAGGGGAGGTAAGGAACTGCCATCTAGCTCTGCACTTGATTCACCTTCTGTTATGAGTAAGTTTGCGACACCTACACCTGCTTCTGCTATTCGTTCTGATATGTCGCATGTTATTGATGATGCCACTTCTGTTATGCATGATACTTATGATGAAACTACCTCTATGCCTGATACTACTATGCCACTCAGTGATTTTCTTGATGAACAAATTGCTAGGGCTAGAGAAATTGAAAATATTGAATCTGATGATACTGATGAAAGTGATGATGAAGAATCACTTGTTATTCCTAAGGGTTATGTTTTTGATCAAGAAGCTTCTTTCGCTATTTTAGCTTGCAAAAATAGAAATGAACTAAAAAGGTTATTGGCTAAATGGAGTAAGCAATCTCTAAGTGCTAGAATGAAACCTGACCCTGCTTTTGCTACTTCACCTATCTGTGTTACTGATAAGGATTATGAATTCTTTGTTGATCCTGATATAATTACTTTGGTTGAATCTGATCCTTTTCATGGTTATGAATCTGAAACTGTTGTGGCACATCTTACTAAGTTGAATGATATAGCCACCCTGTTTACTACAGATGAGAGAACTCACTACTTTTATATCCATAAAATATTTCCGTTCTCATTAAAGGGTGATGCTAAGATATGGTTTAATTCTCTTAATCCTGGTTGTGTGCGTAGTCCCCAGGATATGATTTATTACTTCTCTGCTAAATATTTCCCCGCTCATAAGAAACAAGCTGCTTTAAGGGATATATATAATTTTGTGCAAATTGAGGAAGAGAGTCTCCCACAAGCTTGGGGGAGGCTTCTTGTAACATCCCAAAATTCTAAATTTTGGAATGTTATAAACACATAGATAGATTGATTGATTGTTTGATTGATTGCGTGAATTGAGTGAAATTCGAATTCTTTTGAAAGTTAAATGAGAGGGAATAAAAGGACTTTCCCAAACTTTCATATTTGCTTTCTGATCTCTATGAATTCAAATGCTTTTCAAACACTAAACCCCGGAGAGAAGATGACATGACTTCTTCCATTTATTTAAATGACAAGGGGTGTTGAAAATATTTGAATTTCATTTGAAAATATTCCAATTCTGAAACTTTATGCGACTCAATGATTTTCACGCGAGAAGATAAAATGACTTCTTCAAATTATATGAAATATGAGTTGGGAGTTTCAAAGAATTAAATTCAAAGTTCTTTGAATTTATTTTATTTTCAACTTGGAATATTAGATCATCATGCATATCTTATTTTCTTGCTTTTTGGTCGATCCTAGAAATTTCACGCAGCTCAAGGACCTTCGGAGAGAGTTGGAGATTTCGTTATTTTCTTATTTGAGAGTTTTCTCGAATTGGAAAAGAGGATCATTTGATTTATTTATTCCATCTTCAATAATTTTTCCGATGTCAAAATAAGAGAGCGGGAATAATATGACTTTCCCAAAATATAGGGAAAATGAAGATTTAATA